>NC_082650.1:59914114-60214114 GCF_028023285.1 Balaenoptera ricei
ACTAAGCCCGTGAGCCACAACTACTGAGCCTGCGCTCTAGAGCCCGTGTGCCACAACTACTGAAGCCCGCGCACTTAGAGCCCGTGCTCCGCAACAAGAGAAGCCACTGCAATGAGAAGCCCGCGCACCCCAACGAAGAGTAGCCCCCTCTCGCCGCAACTAGAGGAAGCCCGTGCACAGCAACGAAGACCCAACGCAGCCAAAAATAAAATAAATAAATAAAATGAATAGATTTATTTTAAAAAAGTACTTAAAGTCATTTCAAAGCACTTTAATTGCCATGAGGTGATTCCACTTCCCACTTAACTTCTTCTGCCTCAAGGTCCCCTTTACTCAGACTGTCTAAGGCATGATTTAGGTTTTTGGAAGCTGCTGATAGTGGCATAAATCTGGCCAGACAGGGAGGGTGCTATGGAACTGGCAGTACACTCTGCTGGCCAGTATGCCCTAATGTCACAGCAAACACTCCAGAATGAAGCAAGCAGGGACTGCTGGGCACCCTGACCAATGCAGACAGGTATATAGCTGCCCTGGTATCCACGAGGGACTGGTTCCAGGACTGCCCCAATACCGAAATCCTCGGATGCTCAGGATGCCTTATATAAAATGGCATAGCATTTGCGTATAACCTACGCACATCCTCCGGTATACTTTAAATCATCGCTAGATTACTTATAATACCTAATACAATGTAAATGCTATGTAAATAGTTGTAAACACAATGTAAATGTTATATAAGTAGCTGTCTGTGTACATCAAATTCAAGTTTTGCTTTTTGGAACTTTCTGGAAATTTTCTTCCCCCGAATATTTTCGATCCATGGTTGGTTGAATCTGTGGTTCTGGAACCCGCTGATAGGTAGCATCTACTGTATAAGGAAAGGAGAAAATGTTGGGTCACGTGTTTAATTTGGAGAGGTACAATTCGAGAGTAGTTTTGGCCCCAAGAGGGGCAATGCTAGAAAGGCCTTGGGCAGTGTTCCTCAAAGTGGGTTTTAGAAATTGACCAGTAGTGGGACTGCAGGTGTTTCAATCTCACCTCTGACCTACTGCACCAGAGCAAGGGAATGTTTGCTTGAAAAAGTGTCCTGGGTGATTCTTTGCACACCAGTGTTTCAGAACAACTGCTTTAGGGACCCCAGGGCCGCTATTCTGAGAGGAGAGAATAAGGAAGGGAGGGTGTAGGCCAACATACATCCCAGGCCCTTTCACCTGCATCCTCATGTATCCTCAAGCGAGAGTAATACCAGTGAAAGTATGGAAGCACAGAGAGGTTAAGCAAATTGTTCAAGGACACACAGCTGGTAAGAGGCTGAGCCAGCCCTTGGTTTGGAAGTTAGTGTTCTTTTCACTAAACCGTGAAACGTAGAAGATTTTTCATTTCCTTGTCGAAGAGTCCCCAGACATCACTCATTATAACCAGGCATGAAAAGAGTTTAATTCCCATTTCTTTACATTTGTTCAGTTACTTCTCAATCTTGACATCTGCCAGCTGTGGAACGAACCCAAGCTGTCCCTCACACTTCAGAGCAGCCACCCTTTTCCCTGGGGCCATTCTGGAAACTTGGGAGAGAGGAAAGATGCATGCCCTCTCTCCAGGGAGAATTCAGACCCAACACTCCTGAAATTTTGTATTCTTCTAGCCAATGTGATGTAGCTTGTCTCATACCAATCTTTGTTTTCAATCATTTGTTGAAATAGAGATAAAAGCTCTTCTTAGGTGAATTTTAGGTGAAACTACTGTCTTTGGAGGTTTGGCAGGATTCACTGTTTTTCAGAAGATTTTAATTTACAAAAGAAAATCTCACTTTGAAAGGGGTTTTTCCAGGAGAATCTACCACCAGTCAAGGACCTGGCCTCTTATTTTTTGAGATCCTGATTTTAAAGCACCTGAGAAATGTTTCTTAGTGAAATCTTACCTACAGCCTTTGTCTTTCAGATCAAGAGTGGAATCAGCACAATTTAGTGAAAAGATTAGAGGCTCTGGAGGCAGACAGAAGCAAGCTATTGAGCAGTTTTGGGCCCTTGTTTCCTCAACCATTAAATAGAGATAATAAAACCAACCTCACAGAGAGGCTGTGATGATTAAATGAGATAAAGGGTGTGAAGGGCCAATCCCAGCATCTGGTGCATGGAAGGCGTCAAATGCCACTTCCTTCCTTGTTTCTGGAAGGTCGAAGAGACAAGTGATGACCATGGGCTGGGAGCCAGCAGCAAGGGAAGCTGAGGTCAAGCACAGGTGGGGCTGTAGTGAAGGGCACCAGCTGACAGAGACCAAAATGTAGGTATTTCACCTTTACAAGACAAGGGCTGTGCTCATCTCAGCTTCTTTGGCTCCAAGCTCTGCAGCCAGGCCGTGCAACTCTTTATTTATTTTATTTTATTTTATGGCTGTGTTGGGTCTTTGTTTCTGTGCGAGGGCTCCCTCCAGCTTCGGCAAGTGGGGGCCACTCTTCATCGCGGTGCGCAGGCCTCTCACTACCGCGGCCTCTCTTGCTGCGGAGCACAGGCTCCAGACGCGCAGGCTCAGTAGTTGTGGCTCACGGGCCCAGTTGCTCCGCGGCATGTGGGATCTTCCCAGACCAGGGCTCGAACCCGTGTTCCCTGCATTGGCAGGCAGATTCTCAACCACTGCGCCACCAGGGAAGCCCCCGTGCAACTCCTGAAGAGTGCTTTGCAGTGTGTAAAGCTCTTGTCAAACTCACAGTTGATTCCTCGGGCTCTTTTTTTTTTTTTTAAAGATTTATTGATTGATTGATTGATTGCTATGTTGGGTCTTCTTTTCTGTGCTAGGGCTTTCTCTAGTTGCGGCAAGCGGGGGCCACTCTTCATCACGGTGCGCGGGCCTCTCACTATCGTGGCCTCTCGTTGCGGAGCACAGGCTCCAGACGCGCAGGCTCAGTAGTTGTGGCTCACGACGGGCTTAGTTGCTCCGAGGCATGTGTGATCTTCCCAGACCAGGGCTCGAACCCGTGTCCCCTGCATTAGCAGGCAGATTCTCAACCACTGCGCCACCAGGGAAGCCCTCCTCGGGCTCTTATTCCAGCTTTGCCACTTATTCGTTGTGTGACTCTGGACAAGTTACTTTCTCAATTTCTTCCTCTGTAAAATGGAGGTAATAATGGTGCCTACTTTAAGGGTCATGGTCAGGATTGAAAGTGAAGTGCTTCCACAGTGCCTGGCATGCAGTAAGTGCTCCATAAATGCTATCTCCTTGCTTCCCATGCTGCGCAATGTTTACTTTTATTATCCACAGAATGCAGTTGGAAAAACTGCTTTAACTCACTGAGGTCCTCTTTCTCTCCTTGGGGCTGCAAAGTTAAGTAGGGGCAAAAGGCATCACTTAGTGTTTAAAGGAGGAAAAGTGTGAAGAAGAAAGGTCACTTGCTGATTAATGGACTACATTCTTCCAAGTCTTTTTTGTTAAGGCTAAATTTGCTTCTATGTCTATAAAAAGTCCCATCTTTAACTCTTTTTCATAACTGTCCTACTAAGAAAATTCAGATTTCTCCTTAGCCAAGTTTTGTATCCTCCTTTGTCCCCTTAATGATTATATTGACACATCCAACAATGGCAGACCATCTTATCTTAGCCCCACTCTCCTGGTGAGAATGACTAGAACAGGTGGACAAATGTCAACAATCATTTGTTTGCAGGCACTGGAAAACACTGAGGCAGCAAGGTCCTGAGGGACCAAGATCCTGGAGGGAGGGGAAGTCCAGAGAGGTGAACCTGACATTGAATGCAGGGCACTTGCTTACTGAAGTGGCAGCTAGGAGGCCGAGGGGCTGAGCAGAAAGTGGTGGCTGAGGGCTGAGTAAAACCACAGCAGTCTTTCACAAGTGTTGGGGAATAGTTTGGGGTTCAGGACCCACCAGGAGAAGGAGCTCTGGAAAACACCCCAGGACTTCAGCTGGGTCCCCTTAAAACTCATCTTTCTACCTGATTTTCTTCCTTTCACCACTCAAGCTGCAATGAATAGGTGTTTGTAATAGGTTAACCAAATCCCGCCATTCTTTTTAAAAAAAAAATTTTTTTAATTGGAGTATAGCTGCTTTACACTGCTGTATCAGTTTCTGCTGTACAGCAAAGTGAATCAGCCATACATATACATATGTCCCCTCTTTTCTGGATTTCCTTCCCATTTAGGTCACCACAGGGCACCAAGTAGAGTCCCCTGTGCTATATAGTAGGTTCTCATTAGTTATCTATTTTACACATAGTAGGGTATATACAAATCCCACCATTCTAAACAACTGATAGGGGGGCTGAAAAAAGCTACTATGTGGGTGAAGAGCAGGTGCTTCCTGGGGACAACAGCCCCTTCCTCTTAGCCTAATTGGCTGCAACTTTTGGTAAATCATAATCTCTTCATCAAATTGTGAGATCAGAAAGAGGTCAAATAGAAGTGCAAGATTTTTATTCAGGCACTATAACGAAGTAAAAGTTTAGATTGAGTTGCCAACTGCTTAGATATTTGTGGGCTGTTCGTAGAGAGATATTGCAAACATTGTTAATTAAATAAAAGAGAAGTCATAATATAACTTACAATAATATGTTTCTGCAAACTGTGTTGTATATCTTAGGTTGAATATTTTCAGAATGCCATCTATTGGATACTTTCTTTCTGTGTTGGGATACTACAGGAAGATATATTTGAGCATAACTGGAAATTTCTAGATGTACAGTAGAATTGCTTTAGAATCCCAATGTTGAAAAGTATTTGGCTTAAGGTAGCATGCAGTTTTGTTTTATTGTCTTTCGTTTATGCACGAAAATTTGTTAGGACAGTGCTTTATCGGTTAGTGATTGGGGAAGATTTCAAGTCCAGGATGTGTTGCTTCTGGTAGAACAGATAAACTGCAAGTAAGTAAAATGCATCAACACATCTCTGTGTAATTTCCTGTGATTTGAGCATCTATTCAAATGAAATAAGCAAGGAAGATGCAGTGCTGACTTGAAGGCTTAAACATTAAAACAAATCTTTTTATTTGGAAATAATTTCAAACTTACAGAAAACTTGCAAGAATTAGGATAGTATAAAGAACACCATAAAGTCTCTGGCCATATTTACCCATTGTTAACATTTTATCCCACTTGCTATATTATTTGTGCTCTCTTTACATGTACATATATTTATACTCTCCAATATGATATATGTAAATGTATATATGCTCAGACTAGTTTTTCTGGACCATTTAAGGGTAATTTACATATATTATGGTCCTTTATCCCTAAATACTTCTGAGTGTATTCTTAACACAGGGATATTTTCTTACATAACCACAGTACCACTATCAGCTTCAGGAAATTTAACGTTGTCACAATATTTTTGTCTAACCTAGCATCCACATTTTAATTTTGTTAATTGGCCCAATAGAGGCCATTATAGCATTTTCCCCCTCAATACAAGATCCAGTCTAGGGTCAAATATTGCAATTAGTTGTCATATCTCCTTAGCCTCCTTTAATCTAGAACATTTCCAGAGCCTTTCTTTGCCCTTTTGACATTGGCATTTTTAAGGAATACAGGCCTCCATCTTTTTTTAATGGAACATTTCTCATTTTGTCAGATGCTTCCTCCTGGTTGGAAGCAGGCTACGCATTCTCGGCCGAAATGTTCCCTGGGGGAAGTTGTGGTACATCCAGAGGCAAACCATGGGCACCTTCCCTCCTTGGTGATGTTACTTGTGGTCACTCAGTCAAGATACTTTATGGTTTCTCCATTTTATAATTACCATATTTCCCCTTGCAACTAATAAGCCGTCTGTGGGTAGGCATTTTTTTTTTAACATCTTTGTTGGAGTATAATTGCTTTACAGTGGTGTGTTAGTTTCTGCTGTATAACAAAGTGAATCAGCTATACGTATACATATATCCCCATATCCCCATATCCCCTCCCTCTTGCGTCTCCCTCCCTCCCACCCTCCCCATCCCACCCCTCTAGGTGGTCACAAAGCACTGAGCTGATCTCCCTGTGCTATGTGGCTGCTTCCCACTAGCCATCTATTTTACCTTTGGTAGTGTATATATGTCCATGCCACTCTCTCACTTCGTTGTGGGTAGGCATTTTAAGACCATGCAGATATCTTGCCCAGCATGGAAATTTCCTTTAGATTTCGCATCCATGGATGATTCTTGCCTGATCCGATCTTCACTCTAATGCTAATACACAGGCTTTTTAATGGTAAATATTAGGCAGTGAGCAGGTCATTAGTTTTAGAATGTGTGTAGCCAATAGCCAGCGACAGCTTTGAAAGAGTAAAATCCCTTTTTCTTTTCTTTGCAGTCCAGGACACCAGATTGTGTGGAAGTTAAACCCATTTTTCCTGGCCAGCTAACACCACTCTGAGATTTAGATGAACGGGCTACCTCTCTCCCCTTGCATTCCACCTGTCTTTCGCTGCCTGACCTCAGGCTTGGTGAGGGTGGCATTGATAGTGACTCATTACAGAGCTCAGAAATGAGTTTATTACCTGTTTTGTCTCCTCCTAGTCCCATCACAACGGATTGATCCACACCTGGGATTCTCAGGGTTTCCTTTGCTTAACTTCTTAGCTGGTTTCTCCTCCCTTGACCCCTCACCCTTGGGAAGGGAATGGGGTGGGCGGGCAGAAACACTGACTTGGCAAGTATTGACAGAACTGCGTGTAGACAGGACAAATAAGTACATAAATAAAAGGAGGCAGGCAGCCAGCTCGGAGGAGCTTGCAGTCCTGCCCCCTGCCGGGACTCTGCACTTTGGGGCCCCCAATTCGCACATTACAAGTACATAAGCAAGGAGATAGCGATGCCGCGCCTCTCTGCCTTGGGGGTGGTTGCTTTTCCTGTGGCAGAAACTATCTGTGCTCCCCAGTAAGTCCAGGAACAATCTCCACTTATTATACCAGCTCCAAACCCAGGACTGTTTACAGCCTCACACCGACCAGACACTAACCCTCACTCATTACTGTCACCGTGGGGATTGATCTGCACCATGCTCGCCTTGCATGGGGCCCACATTTTCACCCAGTAAAATCACATGTTGTTAACTCAATATATACAGCGAAAACAGCATGAGTAATGGAATCTTTAATCCTTATTTCTCAAAATTAGATTTCCATTTTATCCTTCTCCCCTTTCCTCTCTTTTAAAACAATTTCTTCTCAGCGCCAAGCAGAATAGATGTTGTCCAAACCTTAGCTCTAAGCAGCTTCTGTGGTATTTCCATTCCACTACAAATTTCGGGGTGGACTGATTGTGTTTCTTCCCCTGGTCGCTTCACACGTGACTCGGGAGAAATTAACATCATCCCTGTCACAGGGAAAGAGATGGTCCCATTGACACTGAGTACGGAAATGGAGTGAAAACGTCATGTCTGATTAAACTCCTATCTGTAATATCAGAGCATGAAGACACACTCACAGCCTGGCCCTTTTTCTCAGTCTTCCTCTCTAAACGGATTTATTGGGTTGGAATTATTTTTGGTATTAAATCAGAAACCAGCAATATTAAATCAGGTTCAAGGATGGAGTTTGTCAAAGACTGGTGTGGGGCATTAAGAAGCCTTTGTTAATATACGTAGTTTTGTTTTTTCTTTTCTTGAGATTTAATTTATAAACATTAAAACACAGAGATCTTAAGTGTACATGATGTATTTTGACAAATGTATGCAACTATGAAACCAACATTTAAATAATTATAAAGAATATTCACATTATCCCACAATGTTCTCTCTTCATCTTTTGTCAGTCTCCTTGTGGAGGAAACTAACTACTTCTCTGATGTTTTTCATTACATGTTACCTTTGCTTGTTCTTGAAAACACTTGTTAACTTATGGTGGAAGTCAATAAAATAGAAGACAAAGCCAAATTTGATTCCTTAAAACGTACAGCAAAATTCTCAAACCAAGGTTGAGGAAAGATGACAAAGCATAAGAGTTCAAGAGGGAACATTACTACAGATCCTACACATATCAAAAGAGTAATAAGAGAACATTATGAACCCCTTTATGCCAATAAATTCGATAAGCTTAATGAAAAATATACGTAGTTTTATACAGCATGCAGACAAATACACCTAAGGGTCGTACCAAGGAGCTTCAGCTTGTTAAATTTTCATTATTCCAGATGTAGGTAAGTAAAACCAAATGGACCGGACCTGCGTTGGCTGTTAGGATGGTCAGCCTGCATACATTGACTGTCCCTTCTTCCTGAAGTTTTAGAAATGGTCACCCACATTTCTAAAGTACCACAGCTCTGAATACCTGAATACACACACATACACACTTTTGCGTACTATGGATAACTGGATTCCACGTGCAAATCCAGTCCTGACTCTGCCCCTATGTGCTAGGTAGCCCTGGCCAAGTTCCTTATTTCATCATCTGTAAACTAGGGACAATCATGAACCCTACCTTGCAAGGCTGTCCTAGGCACTGAATGTGTCAATGCATGTAAAGTGCTAGCATGGTGCCTGGCACATATACTAAACATGCAATAAATGTTAGTTGTTGTTATCAGAGAGGGAGTTTAGTAAAGAGTGGATGAATTCAGCTGTGGCTCAGATGATCCTGATCTGAAACCACAGTCTTAAAAAACAAAACAAAACCCAATTAAAAGCTCTAGCTAAAACCAGATTGATCTATATCAATTGTCAAGGTGGCCAAGATAATAGATTGGTTAGCCTGTGATCTATTCATTTCATGAATTTAAATCTATCTTAAGAATTTCTATAGAAATACCTTAACAGTGTATCTCTTTACTGTCACCCCCAGATCTTAAAGAGATAGATGCAATATTTTCTCTTCCAGATGCTTCTTTCTTTGGATGGCTTATTTTTTAACAAATGAAAGCCTTGATTAATGTATTTGGAGAGATGAAAGCCTTCATTAATGAAAAGTTCTTAGTGGGAAATAAGTTGCAGGTCGCTACTGTGTGAGCCTTTCCATCGTACCAAGCAGGCCTTCCGAGTCCTGCGTGTGAGGCTGCCTATGCACTGCGGCGGCCCTGGTCCTCCTGGCTGCAGCATTTGCTCCTGGCACACACCGTCACCTATGTCTCTTCCTCATTTTAGTGATAGATTATTTGTGTAGAAGGGAGAAGGGCATGTGAGCAGGTCTGGTGCCCGGGGCCAAGCAGAGCCCCCGAGGGCACCACTTCCGGGGGAGTGGGAGGCCGGCCATGGCCAGGCTTGTCTGTTCTTGCAACACATTGTCACTCCAGCAACATCTATCACTTTGCACCGTCCAGGCATTTTTCAAGCACGAGCAAGATACCTTTGTCAGAAAAGCAGATGTTCCTATTCTCACTTTGTACAGAAGGAGATAAAGGTGGAAGAAAGGAAAAGATTCACCTCATCCCCAACCCTACCTGTGCTAGCACTGGCAGAGGAGCCAATTTCTGGATGTGGAAGGGGTCCATTTCTGCATTTTCCTCACCTGGTTGCCTAAGCCTTCCTTTGTGAGTTTATTACCTGTCACTCAGTTTACAACCAAGTGACAAAATGACCATGTCCAAAAAAATACCTTTACATGCGTATGGAGTCTTCTGAGTTGCAGTTTCAAAATCTCCTATGTGGCTCTGTTAGAGGAACAGGATCACTGAAGCATTCAGGACACGTACAAGTGTGTGCCCATGACCTTAGAGAGCTGGGTCCATCCATGAAGGTCCAAACAAGAGAAGATCCAAGAGGGGCCGGCACACGATGGAGACAGCTGCCCATCCTGAGGTTCTGAATTCCCCAAAGTTTGATAGTGTTACAGCATGATTGGTCACCTGTGGTGACTTCTCTGGTCTTTAGAGAGACGATGACTGTAAGGTCAGCCTTGGTCTCCTCATTTGCCTTATTATTATCATGTGTGCTCTCCCCTCCCCCTCTCGCCCTCCCTCCTTCCGGGAGCACAGGCCCCGCCCGGATGAGGTAAGTTGCCTCCCAGGACAGTGTGGAGCTCAGGGCTGCAGGGATGCATTAGCAGACGGGTGGCCTCACGAGTGGCGCAGGACTTCAGTCCTAGCCTGTCCCATTCAGACCCTGCAGCAGATTTAATGGCTGGGCACGTGATGTGTCATTGTCTAGCAATGTGTCATCTTCTCAGAAACTAAATTTGGTTTAAATGAGGGTAAAGCTTCTGTAGTTGTTGTCTAGGGTCTTGTCAAAGTGTCACTGTCCTGAAGTCAAGGAAGGTGAATAAAATGGGAAATTCATCCAGTTTTTATTAATTGGAGATACGTCCTCTCTGTATCCAGACCACTGCTCTCTCTCCCTCAGTGTAGCTTGTCCCTATCCCTAGGGTCAGTGCCATCTGGCTTATAACTTCAAGACCAGGGGCGAGGTCCATTGAAATGGAGCTGAATAGCACCTTACATGCAGATGTGATTATTCTGATGAAGTCCTAGCTGTGGCTCCTCTATGGTCAGGATGTAATAAGGTGAATTCTCCCTAACTTAAGTGAGTTTATATTTAATTCTGTATCTTAACTCCATTTTGGAAGTGGGAAAAATAGGTACAGGAAATGTCAAAATTCTAAAAAATAGAATACAGTAGTTAAATAAGGGTTAAGTAGTTTAAAAAGTTAAATTCAGTGCTTGTTTCTGAGTTTGTAACGAATTTAGTGCATATCATGACTCTGTAGGTCAGAGGTGTGCTGAAATTCAGTTGGTCTTACTTTGGACTTTAGGAAACACCTTTTTAACAAAGGAGATTTGTCCTTTAACTATGCCTTAACAGCAAAGCATTTGTATTGATATTGCAAATATGGGTTAGTGCCAAATAGTCCCAGTAATGGCATTTGTGGCATGGTTTGGTGGACTGAAGAGTGTTATGTCAGGTGGTTAGTCAACTGATGCCCATGGGTTGAATTGATTTCTTGTGTGTGTGGGGTGTGTGAGCTGCATTAATTTAAACTCCCCTACGGTTTGTCCAGCTTTGATTTTCCATAAAACATGTGCTATTCCCTCATAAATTCAGTGAACCCTGTAAGGAAGGGTAAGCCGCTCAAAAGGTACAGAAGAGAGTCCAAGTTTACCCTTGGTGGGGTCACCTCTGTGGTGTTGTGTTGCCTCAAGATCTGGAATAAATGAAAGGATGCGACCAAGGCCAGTGCCTTGTAATTTTATCCAAACTGCTCATAGTGACAAGTCTCCGGAACCGTGAGTAAAATACAGCACTCATGTAGGAAATAGGAGGTGGCAGTCCTTTTTTAAGGGACCTAATTTTAAATTCCTTCTTTGCCCAGCAGGGGACAGTCTGACACCAGAGTTGTTTATAAAAGGAGCGGAAAAAGAGCTCTCAATCTGTAGTCACTTAGCTGTCTTCACTGGAGGAAGAGCCCTCCAAACCCAGACAGATCTTGCTACCTTGGTGAATCAGACCTGTCACTCAAACATAATGTTAAGTGATATTAGCACAAAGGCAACCACTCGGCTGTTTTAAACTGTCTTAACTGCAGGTAAAAGAAAGATAACCTTAAGTCTCATGAATGAGCATCTCATACTTTGACAGATCCACGTGTCTCTACTTTCCAAGTGTGTGTACACTGCTTTATTTCCTCTCTTGGGAGTCTGTCCTTTAAGGTTAGGATGTTGGCCCCAGAGCCTTCACTGTTCAATCATTGCTCTGATGGGGGCTGTCACCATGGCAATGGAAAGTTTCCCCACTCCTGCTGTCTTCTTGGTGGCTGAACCCAAGATTGGACCCCTTTTCTAGTTAAAGACAAGATGGTTTCCAATGTGCAAAACTGTTTTTAGTTGTTAGAAACTTGAACATGTGCAGCATCTACTGATTCCTAGAAAACAAAATGGTCTGTGTATAAACTTGAGTGTCTAGGTTTGTATTGTCCAACACGGTAGCCACTAGCCACATGCGACTTTTAATTTAAATTCATTAAAACTAAATATGATTAAACATTCCCTTCCTTAGTCACACTAGAATATTTTATTTTATTTATTTATTTTTACACTAGACACATTTTTTTAAACTTTTAATTTTATTTCATTATTTTTTATTAATTTAATTTATTTATCTATTTATTTATTGGCTGCACTGGGTCTTCGTTGCTGTGCGCGGGCTTTCTCTAGTTGTGGTGAGCAGGGGCTACTCTTCCTTGCGGTGCCCGGGCTTCTCATTGCGGTAGCTTCTCTTGTTGCGGACCACGGGCTCTAGAGCGCAGGCTCAGTAGTTGTGGCGCATGGGCTTAGTTGCTCTGCAGCATGTGGATCTGGATCCCTTCCTGGACCAAGGATCAAACCCGTGTCCCCTGCATTGGCAGGCGGATTCTTAAGCACTGCGCCACCAGGGAAGTCCCCTAGACACATTTTAATGTTCAATAGCTATGGGTAGTGAGTGGCTATCAGATCGGACTGTGCAGATATAGAACGTTTCCATCATCTCAGAAAGTTCTGTTGAACTGAACTGGTCTAGAGGAAGTATGTGGGTTCTTATTCTGGGTCCTGAAATAGAACAAAACAAAAGATCCCCCCTCCACGCTACTATTTCCATTAGCCACCTCACCAGGGTAAGGGCTGGAAGGGGACTTTTCCTTTGTAGGGGGATCTAGTCCAGCTCTCTCTATATGGACTTAAACTATTGATAGTGTGGTGAAAAATGCCTGTGTCTACAGGGAGGGACAGTCCCTAAATGCCACCTTCTTTGTGACTGCTTTAGTGCAGTCAGCTAAAGATGGGCAGCAGAGAACACTGGGCTTTTTTATTAAAAAATAATTGGAAAGGAGAGAGAAATTAGATTGTAAGTGAGCCTCGTGCAGTCTGTTCTCAGGCAGCATTTCTTCCACCTGAAGTGTTAGAAAAGGAGACTGATCTTGGGAAAGAAAAAGGCCGTCAACCTGGTATACATTTTTGTAGTTCCTACAAACTCTTCGCCATGCGAAGTTTTTTTTTTTTTTTTTTTTACTTCTCTCCTAGTTCCTAATCAAAAACTAAGGTTTTTGTAACACTTGGACAGTGTTTAAATGAGAACACTTATTTAAAAGACCGGAAAACTGATTTCTAGGCTAACTGAAAAGAACTGAGAGAAGTACAATTAGTGTAATGATTAATGGCACTGCCTTTCTCTCTCAAAAATGTCCCAATTGGGGTGATAAATTATACGGTCATGTGTATGTTGTGTAACAAATCCTAAATGTTTACAAATTGACTAAATTTAGGAATATCGTTCTTTATATTTTAGTTTGAATTTTCCTCTGAACTGCCATGAAGCTGACTTTCAGCATCTCCAGGTCTGTTTTCCCCTCTCTGCTCTGATCAAAAATTTATCACCCCAGGAAGTCTCCCATCTCCTTTCAGACCCCATTCTTATTCCTTTTTCTTTTCCTGGGGCATCATTGTAAAACTCCAAGAGAGGATTCCGTGATTCTGTTTGGATTTACATACTTCTGAAAGAACATCAGTCTTGTCACCGTAAAACCGTGCTTTTGTTGTGATATGGAATTTTTTTTTTTTTTTTTTTTTACCCACTTTAACCAGTTCTGTGCTTTTGTGCCGCAGTTTTTCCATGTGTTAAGCCAGGATGTCGATGCTTGAAAACACCTCATAGGAATGTGATGGGGAGAAACGTGGTCCGGGTTTTCAAAAAAAAGTGCCTTGAAGTTGCTAGATGAAAGATATTGCCAGCATTCAAAGCATTACTTAAGAAAGACACCAAATTGTTTTACATATGTATATCGCTTAACATCTTGAAAACACAACTGTTCTGAAAATAATTTGCCCTTCCTGACTTATGAGCCGCCACACTAGTGACTGAGGAGAATATCCGTGGACACGCATGCCCTCATGAAGAGCTAGCTGTGCTGGTTATAGGGTCTTCCCTTTCCTCTCAAATACCTGCAGATAGAGAAAGAGGGGCAGATTTTGTCGGGGTACCCCAAGTCAGCAGCCTCTGATAGAAAGACAGCTGCCAAAAGCCTTGACTGGGGTGTGCGTGATTTCATTTGCATTTTGATTTCTGTGATTTCACTGAAGGCACAGATTGTGTCTGCCAAATATCCCTGGCCTACCAAGGGATGCCAGGTAGAACTGCCCAGAGCAGCTTGCCTTATGAGGACGGCCACGGCAGCACAACCAGTGCATCCCTAAACATTCAGTAATAAAAAAATCTGTTGTTCTTTGGTCGCCAGGATTTAACAAGCCTAATCCCTAGGAGAGGCGATAAAAATTCATTAATCTAATTAAATACTTCTTATTGCCAAAGTGACTTTGTTGAGTAGCTTTGCTGAAGGATAAGTGCAAAGTAAAATGGGGTCCCAGCAGAGAAACAAACGTTAGACTTGAGCAAGCTGGTGCACGCTTCATTAAACTCATAATTATCCTTTGGTTCTAAGTAGCTGCTAATATTTAATGAGTATCCAAGATAATTTAAAGAAAATGTTTACTAATGAGGTACAAACAGTGCCATGGAACACGGATACCTAGGGTGCCATAACCGTGTATCTTCCTGCTGAATCTTGTTCATTGGCTATTGGGAGGGAGGCCGCAGGCATTGTGACAGGCGTTTGAACCCAGTGAAGTGCATTTGATGGTAAAAACACATTGCTAGAAGCCAAACGTGTCAAAAGTTCTAGAGACAGAGAGAATGCTGAAGAGATTTATTATTGGAATAAAGAGTTGGGGAAATAAGATTATCAGGAAAGGATCAAATGCCACACTATATGAGAAATAGTTGAAGGGCTTGGGTGTTTCTGATCTTTGTGGAGCTGCCCCATGGAAAACAACTAAATTTGTCCTCATGGACAAAGCACAAAATGAGGACCAATGGGTGGAAACTCCAAGGAGGTAGATTTGTAACCATCTTAAGGTACAATTTTCTAATACTTATAACTGACTGAAAGTAGAATAGTCTTCTTTAAGGGGTGTTGAGGTCCTAAGCATTGGTTGGATGGCCATTTTGGGAAAATGATGAAGGGAATCTTTGGAAGTTTGCTAAATATTGCAATCCCCTCTCTCTATAGGAGAATTATATATCTCTTGACCCACTCAAGAGTGATCATATGACTTGTTTCGGCCATTGAGATGTGAGTAGATGTGACATCTGCCACTTCCAGGAAGAAGTTCTAAGAGAAAGGGCATGGTTTGCTATGTCTCTTTTCTGTTTGCCATACAACTGTCAAGGTGTGGTCAGCCTGGGCCCTGAATGAACATGGTGCCGAGCAGAACCACAGCTGACCTACAATAGACATGTAGCATGAGCAGAGACAAACCCTGGATGTGTTTTTTAAACATTGGGATTTCGGGGGTGTATATTACTATAGCATAATAGCCTATCCTGAGTGATACAGATTATATTCTGGATGAAATGACCTTTAAAACTACTTCTGCAGCTGAGGTGTTATGAAGATTTTCATAAAAAACACTTAACTGTGTGATACCATCTACGGTATCTTTTACTTCTAGCTATTTAGTTCCTTTACTTCTTTTGTCACAGTTGAAGTGTAACTAACAGAGGTTATAAAGCCAGTGAAAAATTATGAATTGTCAAAATTACCCTTGAATAATGAAAACGTCCATAAACAGCAATATATATATGTATCATTTTCTAGGTGTTAGGTATGCATTTATATAAAGTGGTTGGGTTGCCTTTAAGGATCATGTTGCATGACAGTACGTACCTTTCAGTTCTAGAATTTTGCACAGTGTAGCAGGATGCTTATACTTTGAGAGGTTCCAGGAAACCAAGGCCAAACTAACTGAGGAAATAGAAATTAACGTCTCCCATCTCATGCTAATTGGAACATATGCTTACTGAGTGGAATGGCAGGTGGAAACATCCCCATGACTGAATGTTCTCTCTTTGTCTGTACCCTCAGCTCCGTGCACTAAGTTGAATTCAGGTAAGTTACACGTGCTCATGCTGCTGGGCTGTTGTACTGCACTTCCTGCCTTTTTATTGCAGTGTGGGTGTTAGAAAGCAAGGCTAGACCCTGAATTCAAATTTCAGGTGGTCACAGGTTTTGGGAGATGACCAAATGTGGACACTATCCTTTAGTGTTTATTCCCTACCGGGGATTTTCTGGGGGGAGATGTAGCCTTAAATTGTCTCCTGGCCCCAATATGTACCAGTCCTCACCTTGGCCAGGAGCTGGCAGAGCAATGGGCTCAAATAGCAGGGCAGCAACATTTTGTTAGCCAAGTTCATCTGAGAATAAAGAAGAAAGGAGACAAAGAGGGAACAGACTATGGCACACAAAAAAACCTTTTTTGTTCCTGAAGGCAGTGGATTGAGAGTAAAGCTAAATCATTGCGGCCTAAGGATTCTGTGAACCATGCTTCCTCTTCTTGCCTACTCACTTTAAAAGGAGACAAGTGAAATAAAGAGATGAAGCACTGTACATATTCCCCTTCTTGGTAACAGAGCAAAGTCAGTGTGCTGGGCAAAGAGATGGTGATGGGAGAGAGGATAAAAGTGAGTGGCAGGATTAAAGGGAAGACAGGGAAGGCCAGATGTCTTCACGTCTTCTAGCACCAATGCACCAAAAAAGCCCAAACTTTTTGGCACAGATGAGACGAAAATGTTAAATAAACCAACAGCCTTGTGTCAATCATACCAATTGCACTTTCAAAACCTGTGGCTACTCAAGGATTAAGGCATCGGGTATTGCTATCAAATTCGAATCCCTGGAATTTGTACCTTCTTTGGAAAAAGGGTCTTTGCAGATGTTTGTGGTAAGAATCTTGAGATGAGGAGATTATCCTGGATTATCTGAGTTAGTCCTACAGTGCCACCACAAATGTCCTTATAGGAGAGAGGCAAAGGGAGATAGGACAGACAGAAGAAGGGCTGTGACCGTGGAGGCAGAGATTAGAAAGATGTGGCCACAAGTCAAGGAATGCTGGTAGCCACCGGAAGCTGGGAGATGCAAAGAACAAATTCTCCTTGGAGACTTGATTTCTGACTTCTGTCCTCTGGAACTTTCTGGAAACTTCTGTTGTTTTAAGCCACCCAATGCATGGCAATTTGTTACAGCAGCCCCAGAAAACAAATCCAGATTTTAAATAAAAATGTGAGAGAATTCTTGGACCACCATTTCATGAATGTGGCTTTCTGGGCCTCCAGCCTCGTAGGAAACAGGCAGAGATTTCCACGAAGGTTTTGCTGAATCCTTGCTCTTAATCAAGGACTCTGGTTTCATTACAGAGAACCTCCTGCTCTGAAAGTTCATCCTCTGGGAAGAAGTGAGGTGCCCAATTCCTGAGGGTAATATTAAGCATAATCCGGATGGACCCTCATGATTCTGGTGGGCTGCTGGGTAGTGGGCTAGGGAGACCGACTTTGTACAAGAGGCAAATGGGTTGGGAATGGAAAACTTTTGATTTTTGCCACCTTGAGATGTCCTCTTCTACTGAAATGAATGTTTCTGGTTAAACTCTATATGCATGCAAATTTCAGCCTTTTGCAACCCAATGGGAGACTGGTTGCCTAATGTGGGAATTAGGGGGTCTATAAGCTGTAATGGTTTGGTTTCTGTTGCTTCACAAGAGGTGGAATCCTTGCTAATAATAGAAGCCTGGCAACATGACTTGATGATATTTTCAGAAGACTACATGTATATATATAAAGCTCATCAACAGGGATCAGGTAAGATGACTTCTTAATGGTACTTGCAAGGCTCACAACTGGGGGTGGTTTTAATGCAGGAAGAGTGTAATTTTAACAGCTGCCTTTCCTGCTTCTGAGAGCAGTTTTGCAGATGTGTTACCTATTGTGTGGCACAAAAGGTGCCAGCATAGTAACCAGTCATCAGTACGGAGTCAGGAGCTGCCTGTTCATATCCTGGAAATATAAGCACATGATAACGGCCTGAATACTTCATCCTGTAGACACAGTGAGATTCATAAAACTGTCTTTTAGCCATTTTAGAGTTAAATCTTTCTCACCCTCCAAAGCACTCCTTCAAAAACTAGCAGGCATTTTACAGTTGAGCAGTGAGGCTGATACTTTTAAAACTGCTTTAAGGGGCATAGTAAATGGAAATAGCTGTCTTAACTTCAGACCAGCTGGGAACGCAATCTCCATTTTATATAAAATGAAATGATACCTGGTTAGCTTTATTTTTTAATACTCACCTTTATTATTTTTTTCCTGAATTTTACGGATGCTATTGAAATATTCCACTTATAAAATTATACCCCCAACGTTAAGTTATGCAGAATGATTGTTTAAAGCTGTTAGAAACTTTCGCATTCTCAGTTCACTCTTAATTCACTTTTCTCCCTCCCTCTCCCCCACCCCCATCAGTAAATAGCTTTGCCCGTATCTATATTTGTAGCATGAAATGGAAATTTAAGGCAATTTTCTGGGTAATTGAAAATGTAAAACCTCATTCTACTCAGGAAATACTTTGTTTGGGCTAATTATCCAAATACTAGTTCCTTAAGTTCTCACTTTTTCAGTGATGACCATTTCAGTGCTACACACCCAAATTTCTTTCCACCTGCCTTCCATCCTGCAAATCAAAAAGTACCTGTGCTATATCTCATTCTCTTCAGCTCTTGCTCTCCATCTTCCAATGTGACACCTAGGATTTTTTTTGCTGGAAGAGAGACTGCATTTTGTACTTAGTTTCCTGTGTTTGTTTAGAGAGAAAAGTCTTCACCTCTGAGCTTTTATTTTTAAAAATATACTCTATTTGGAGAAACTGTGTTATACATATATCCTGATATGGAGTAAAAAGCATGGGCAATCTACTCTCTGTTGTTTTAGATTTAAAAAAAGTTTGGAAGCTTGGTTCTGAGCTTCCCCAATCTTTATATGTAATATATTTCTTAAGAAGCACGTCTTGGCTGGGAACATGTACATGAAAAAGATAGGTTTCAATCCCAGGCAAAGCAAGTGCTTTCCTTGGAAGCTGTCCAATGGTGAGGGATGGGGGAAGAAGCATTGTACACATTTCCTCTACCTTGAGTGAGAGAGTACGGTGATCCAGGCTGTAAAGAGTAAGATGAAATGAATTTCTGCAACATCTGTGGGTTGCAGAGACAAACTCACACCATTTGGAAGGAGGAAGTAGTTCAGGGTGCCTATGAGAAGAGCTTACCTATATTTACTCAAAAAGGACTACCATTCCTGAGTATGGATCTACTGGCTTTTGTTTTCTGGACATTCAGTTCTCCTGCATTACTTGAATTTTTACATTGACATATCCTTTCCCCACTGTTCTTGGAGAGTCATTTGATTTCCAGCAGATCCTATGACAATTCCACCCTGTGCCATCAGCATGGACTGAAATGCATGCCTCATACACACCATACTATGCTTTCAGCTTTTGACTTTTTGATGTGGTTTTCTATTTCTTTTTTCTGATATGGAGAAAGCTTATTCTTTTTTTATTCTTTAACAGCTTTATTGAGATACAATTAACATATCACATGATTCACCTATCTAAAATGTACAATTCAGTGTTTTTTAGTATGTTCCCAGGATTGTGTAACTGTCACCACAGTCAATTTTAGAATATTTTCATCTTCCCAAAAGAAACCACATATCCATTGGCAGTCACTTCCCATTTCCCCTCAACACTTCAGCCCTAGGCAACTACCAATCTACTTTTTGTCTGTATGGATTTGCCTATTCTGGACATTTTGTATAAATGGAATCATAAAATATGTGGTCTTTTGTGACTGGATTCTTTCACTTAGTATAATGTTTTCAAGGTTCATCCATGTTGTAGCATGTATCAGCAAGTTATTCCCTGTTGTAACTGAGTAATATTCCATTGTATGGATATAGATGTGGTTTTCTACTTATATGATCCCACGTTTTGCGTGTTGTATGCAATACCCAGCAGAATTTGGCACTTTGGGCAGAATTTTTCGGTATAGATTAAATCTCATCTTAGAAAGGTCGTTTTTTTAACCTGATTGACTTGGATTCATAATTTTTTGCACCTAGTCTTCCAGAGCATAGTTTTTGGTGAATAGTTTAAGTTAGTTAACATCTTGAGTCTATGATGCTTCTAGACTTCCAGATTATAGAATTCCCAGAAAAGCGAGAAATGCTATTCCCTGTCAGTTCTTTTCAAGCTACCTTAGGCAGGGCCGCATCAAGCAGAACAACCAGGTATAGCTAGATTTCACTATTACATTTAGATCGGAACTTTTTTGGGTCACTGACTTATTTGAGAAGCTGATTAGAGCTACGGATTCTTTCTCAGTTGGTATAATTTGCACATATAAACAACATTTTGTGTATTAAGCCATCTATGTACTTCCAGGTATTAGAGAATACCTGGGAATAACCCAGGTATTAGAGATATTGCATTACAAAATGTGAAATGAAAAGAACAGTCTATATTCTACACCTGTATTCTATATCTACATCTAGTGGCTCAAAAATTATGACCAGAGAGTGATTCATTATCTAAGAGTTATCTTAGCTTAACAGACTGGGGGTGATAGGGATGGACCAAGGATTCCTGACCCTCTTTGTTTCACTTAAAGCAAAAGAAATGGCTATGCTACATTTAGTGAACATACAAATGTAATGTCCTAGCCAACTGGACCTTTGGTGAACCATTTTCTGTTTCTCTTGTTTTAAGAAAGATATTGATGGAAATTTCTACTTCCTTTGCTGTGGTTGATATTTTTATCTAATACTGGATACCAGGGGTGTTTGTGCCATAGAATATAAAGGCTGAGAACAATCTGGAACATGGTATATAGAAATTTAAGATTGATTATTTCTATTATTTATCAATTCAACAAGTACTTTTGAGGACCCCTATGTGCCAGGCCCAGCTTGTTGCTGGGGATACTGTAATGAACAAGACCGAGATGACTTGGAATAAACTTTGTTATGTCCTTAAATAAATGGAGTGAGTTCTCCATGGGTAAGAAAAGTTGATTATGAGGAGCAAATATGTATTTTTAATTTTTTTTTCTTTAAAAAAGGTCAGCAGCTGATTTCTGAATTAGATGAAACGTGCTCTAGAAGAGCACTTGGGGAAACTGGGAGAGGGAGGCCCATGTGATGAATTTAATCGCCAAAGTGGTAATGAGTGACGGCAGGAATGGAGATTCCATGGTGCAGGTTATTAGTTAAGAGAAGCCAGCATAAAAAAGTGAGAGAAGGGAAGCCTTCCCCAAGTCTGGAAAATTACCCTACTGCTTGAATTGCGAGAGAAGCTTACAATCGTAATAAGTGATAAGGTGAGAAGCTTTTTGAAAGACCCGAGGAAAGTCTAGTGAATCAATTATCCCCACAGCCATAAAAGAGCCTCCTCCTTTGTAGACAAAGATGAGAAGAGCAATAAACGCGTGCAAGGAGCCGCCGCACCAGCTTCCAATAACATGCCTGCCTGGCTTATGGAAAAGACTGACTGCAGGTGATAAAGCTGTCAAGGTGTAAAGGACACTTTCCAGGACTACAGAGGGGACACATGTGGTGCCAGGGCCTCTGGTCTGATGTACTTAGTGAAAAAAATAAGGAAAAGAAGATTTAAAAATTGCAAGGTGAGCAAAATGACATCAGTTGTTTTTCTGTATATAGTAAAAGTATGACTGGGAAGGCTCCTGTTATTAATGTTGTTATTAAAATTAGTTATATTTTCCCGGATTTCCTCTACCACCTGGTGTATGGGAGAGCTATTTTTAGAGGTGGGATGAAAATAAAGTAATGAATTACAAGTAAAAATCAGTGATAAAATTAGGTTTTAAGCCATATATTTATTATGTGTTTCAACAGCTGCTCACACGTTAGGTTGGCATCCTGAGAAGTTTAAAAATAACCAATTATGTCAAAGTAAAATATTTTTCCTTATTTTAGAAATGAAACATCTACATCACCTATAAATCACCTTACTCAGCAGTTTGGTACAACAACAGGGTCGCCAGTTTTACAGGGGAAGAAATTCAGACTGGGAGGTATAGAGAACTTCTGTCAGCCAGGGTTGCCCAGCATCTTTTGTGCACGAGTTTTAAATTTTGATGGTTTCCTATATTGTGAGAATTGTTTTCTCAAGAGAGACTCCAAAACCCATATTTCCCAGCTGTTCTCTTCAGCTGGGGAACAGATATGTCACTTAGACTTTGTTATTCAGATGCATAAGAGTGAGACTTGAACGCAGAAGTGAGCAACACGAGGTGGTGTCCGGGTGAGGGATCCACTGCTTAGCATGGTGGTGAAGGCATCTGGTTCTCTAGATGTCTGTGATGGAGCCCCTAGATCCTTGGTTATCGTGTTGATCCTGCTGTGTGGTTCATGACTTTGAGCCTGAAACTAGCCAGAGTGGATTCTGTTGTTTGCAACCAAGAACACTAACCAATATAACAAGGTAAACAATTGTCTTGAAATTACCTGGTAAATTAGAGAAAGAGTCAGAATTGGCACTAAGCTGTCTCATTTCCAAGTTTCAACCCCTAGATGGAGTTAATATAATACAGTGATTGCAAGTTTGTGTCCCCACCCTTATCACTTGGCTGAGATGCAGGCTTGGGCCTTTCTCCATTCAGTGCTCTAGGCTGGGAGTCAGCAGACCAAACCTAGCCCACTACCTGTTTTTGTAAATTAAGTTTTATTGAGACACAATTGTGCCCATTTGTTTGTGTATTATCTGTGGTTGCTCTTACGCTATAATGGCAGAGTTGTATAGCTGCCATAGAGACTGTGTGGCAGGTAAAGTCTAAAATATCCACTGTCTTGCTCCTGGTAGGCAGTCACTACCAATCAGCAGGATCTGGAAGGTGAAATGAAGCCTGTTTGGCATCCCTGGTTTAATGCGTACTGTTAGTCATCCACTGCTACTTTCGTTAGCAGCGTTAGCTTTCAACACGGGCTCTGACCAGAGGCTGGTGGAGATGAAGACTGTACAGAGATAATAAGGGAATGCACCCACACATAGGTTAGAGGGTATGTACACTATTCATTCTTTTGCCTCTACATGTTTTTTTTATTAAAATGGATAATTTAGGAAGCTGTGCTTTTTCACTAAGTAGGTTTTACCTCTGTAGATGATTAGACTGATAGATTTCAACTAGAAAAAAAAAAAAAAAAAAAGAGAGAGACCTGATCAAGATTGCTTCCTTTCTAAGCTGGCATTTAGTAAATGTCTTCAATCAACCTGGACATTGGCCACCCTTAAAAATGATTGATTCAAGTCCAAGGGGGCCTTGGGGAAAGTCCATAGGTCATAGCTTCGGATCCAGAAGATCGATATTGTCTTGATGCCAGTGCCTCCACTTTTGACGCAGATTGATCCAGGTAACAGACATTTGGCTTCTCAGAACCTTAGGAGGAAGTTGCTGAGTTGATCACATCTCCGGTGGATAACCCCTTTTGTTGCCCCAGCTGTGTAGAATGACTCACAGGTCCTGAATCTGCCTGTCTGTCTAGTGCTGAGGTTTTGCTCACACTGCTGGCTCTTCTCCGTGGCATGTGCATTCTTCATGGCCTAACTAGGTTCTCGCAGTCCTTTGAGACTCAAGCCCAGTGCCATCCCCTCCGCACCCCCTCCCCCCCGGGAAGATTTTCTGATCCCTGCGCTCTGGGCTCACTCCTGTCATGGGCTTTTCATACTGTGTTGTCCATTTACTTCTCTGCCTCCCGAGGGTGAGACTGTGCTGGCACTGAGTGGTTTACCTCTGTTCCCTGCACACAGCCCAGTGCTTAGCACACAAAAGGTACTCAAAATATGTTTATTAGAAGAGATGGCATCCTTTTTGTGGTCCAGAGGCAGGGCCTGGTGAGTGAAGCTGAGCTTTCCTCTGTGGCTTCTTTTTCAGCAAAGGATTACAGTGCAGCAGGGGTTTTAATTGGATTCTGAGCCAATTTGTTTATTTACTCTAAAATAAATGGAGAGAGAAAAGGAAGAAAATGCATCAGAATGCAATGCTATGCAATTCGAGATGGTGGGATTCTCAGTGATTTTTTTTTTATTTTGTTTTTATGCTTTTCTGTATTTTCTAAACTTTGTGTATGGGTGTGTGTGTTTAGTTTTACAAATAGAAGAATAGACATTAAAGGAATTAAAAAATAAAATAACCAGAGTAAGATGTCCAATAGATTAGTTATTGTTTATGATAAAATTAAAAATTTTTACCAGGCGTGTTAGCCAATTTAAAAATTCTAAATAAAATATTGTAACCAGGAAATAAAAATAACCTCGGTCTTTTTTTTTTTTTTATAAAAGCTATATCATATGTTGAAACATTAAGATGGTTAGAATGAATAACTAGGATTACAAGCTTTGGTTTGGCCCTGAGTTAACTCTAGAGTGGGATCCTATGTTCACCTTGCCTTTTCCTCATTTATCCCAATGAGCACAGATGGACATTTTTTGTGAAACGTCTTTATTAACAGGGCTTCTCTATCCTATAGAAAAAATATAAATGAAAAGGTTAGGTTTCCAGGACCAGAAGGGGAAAAAGTCATCGTCACACAGACTCAGGGAAAGCACACACTCAGGCAAGGGTTGTGGGTTGTAGCATTTGTAGGTCCAGCCGTCAGCTCCAGGGCTTGGGAGTGAAAATACCCAGGGCAATCGACCAAGGGTTGGTTAGTCAAGTGTTAAAGTTACTTACAGGCAACCTTAAAACAAAATACTCAAATGCAAAGCCTGTTATGAGCCTGAGTGTAGCACACTGAGGGAAATCTTAAAGGAAAGTGCTGGTGAGTCTGATGAAGGCCAAGTGCAAGCTTGCAGGCACCCACTGAGATAGTTTGGGGTGCTGAACCAGGGGGTCATGCTTAGGGGCACGATACTGAATTCACTTATAAAACCCCCGCATCAGAGCACTCAGACAATAGCCAAATTGGTAATGGTTTATGGTTACCCCAGAATATCTTTCAAATTGTATATAAACTCAGAAGTGTATAATACTGTCATACAATGACTTTAACATGTATCTAAACCTCAGTTCTCAACTAAGCTTCTAGACTGAGATTTTTGAAATTTTATTTCCTCTATTACATGTTAATGCATGAATAAGCACATCTGAAAGCACAGATGAAAAATATACCCACATCAGGAATTCCTCTAGGTACACATAAGTAAATGAAGGATATGGCAAAATTTTGGGGAAAAGATATTATTCCATTTCCCATTATTCAAATTTAAGAGCTAAATTTTAAGTGTGTTGGAAAAGCCATTGACTCACTAATAATATCTCCTATATTAGAGATAATTCAGTTGATAATTCTATGATCGAATCAAAAAATCCCTTTTATACCTGAGCAAAACTACATCGTAGAATTCATGTGCTGTTTGCAGTAACTATCACAACCATGCCACTCTGAACCTTGGAGCATTTGTCACTGTGGTATGGAAATTATTATTATGATGATATTAAAGGTAGAATTTGAGGGAGTATTTCAGACAGCACCCTTTAAAAGCAAGTATATAGAAATCAGTTGAGTAAATTGGATAGTTGAAACCCCCTGCCTTTCCTGACCCCCAATTTCATAGCTTTACAATGATTCATCCTGAAAATGTAGGCTGGGCGAAGCGTCCTTAACTCCCGTTCAGTTGATGCTAACCCCAGTTCAGTTACTCAGCTTTGCGGAGGTGTCATAACTTTAACATTTTCTTCCGTAAAATTGTGACAAAAGATAGAATACTCTTGTACTGATGTGTGGTTACATTGTTTCTCCTTCTTAGAAAAATTTCACATTTTAAAACCTACGGCTTTTTCATCTCCAGGGGACAGGTGGGGTGACCTCTTCTCATCACTGTAGCGTTTCCCCTCCTAGGCTGGAAGGCGTCTTGGTGTAATTTCATGGATAGCTGCATTTGTCTTTGGAAGTTTTCTGCATCATCACCAAACTACACTGCTTGTTAGTGTTCCAAGCCCTCTTCATCTGCAAAGCGATCACTCTTCACAGTAGCTGGGGAGGTAACTCCCTATTACCGCATTCCAGATGAGAAAATGAAAACTTGGGGATTAAGTAACTTCCTCAGATACAGACAGTGTCTGTTCATGCGTTGTGGAGTGGAGGATGGCTGGGGCAGCAGATGTGTTCAGAATAGACCACAGACCTGATGATTCATTCAGACATTGGTCTAGTCATCCCTCCCAGCCTCCTTAAGTCCCTCTTCTGGTGCCCCCTTTCCTCAATAAGTCTTTTTTTTTTTTGGCTGTGGCTTGTGGGATCTTATTTCCTGGACCAGAATTGAACCCGTGCCTTTGGAAGTGAAAGTGCAGGGTCCTAACCACTGGACTGCCAGAGAATTCCCAGTAAGTCTTTTTCCATGAGTTCCCTGGTACTGTCCCAGCCTTCCCCTCCCTAATATTTCACTTTGCTCTTGTGAACAGAGGCTTAGAGAGCTGGAGATGGTGGACAAATTTTTCTGTGCTCTGTGTGATTTCTAATCCATGGTCAGAGCATCTTGGGAAGAAGTTGGGTACTCTTTCACTCGCGTCATCGGGCTTATGCAGGGTATCTGGCAAGGAGCTCCTTCAGCCCTGCTATTTCTTATTTGCTCAGGGTTTTTTGACTCCATGAGGATGACATTGACAAGGTAGCTTTGGGGCAACTGTCCCTCACTGGGGATCATTGTGCCCAATCCCCTGTAAACACCATCCATCCATCCATCCATTTCCTCACTCAATAAATACCATGTTCCAGGCATTGCCACAATGATATAATGGCTAAGAAGAATAAGAGCTAGTGGGACTTCCCTGGTGGTGCAGTGGTTAAGAATCCACCTGCCAGTGCAGGGGACATGGGTTCGAGCCCTGGTCCGGGAAGATCCCACATGCCACAGAGCAACTAAGCCTGTGCGCCACAACTACTGAGCCTGTGCTCTAGAGCCCGTGAGCCACAACTACTGAGCCCACGAGCCACAACTACTGAAGCCCATGCGCCTAGAGCCCGTGTTCTGTAACAAGAGAAGCCACCACAGTGAGAAGCCCACACACCACAACAAAGAGTAGCCCCCGCTCACTGCAACTAGAGAAAGCCTGAGCACAGCAACAAAGACCCAATGCAGCCAAAAAAATAAATAAAATAAAATAAATAAATAAATTTATAAAAAAAAAAGAATAAGAGCTATGTGCTCATGGAGTTTGTTCTAGAGGGAGAGACAAGCAATAAGGAAGGAAATGAACAAACAAGACAGTTCCACCTTGTGACATATAATGAGGGAAATAAATGGGGGACCTGACAGACAATATCCCAGGAGGATGATTCCTTTAAATAGAGCTGTCTGGAAGACCACTTTAAGGGGCTGCCTTCTTCTGCACTGATGCCTGGCAGAAGGGAAGGGCTCAGCCATTCTGGGACCTGGAGAAAGACCATACCAGGCACTGGGGACAGGAAGATGCTCAGAGGTGCAGCTGAGTCTGGCTTGTTGCAGGGGTTTGAAAGGGGCCGGTGTAGCTGGAGCGTAGTGAGTGAGGGGGTGTGTAAGCAGTGGGGTGGGGTCAGACCTTGTTGGGCTTTGCCCGTAGCAGTGATTCCCAGATGGAACACACAGCACGGTCGCACTGGCTGTTTCCAGCGAGCGTCCACTTGGGCTATGCCTTGTGTTAGATATTTAGACTCCTGCCCCAGAGATAGGCCATGGCGAGGACCACTGGACTGTGAAAGCATGTGTTTCACTATTTCCTGTTACTCTTCCCAGGCTGTCAACATTAGGGGAGCTGTTGAGAACTTAGGAGCTCAGCCCCCAGAGAGGCGACCGTGTCACCCCCTGGGGACATGAGCGGGAGCAGAGCACAGGTTGCCCTTGTTCCTGTTCTGACCTTCCTGTTTATCCAGAATCATTCTGAGACACTTGCATTTCCTTTGGCAGCCCGCATAGCACTTAACCTTCACCATGCAAATCAGTATTAATCTATCAAGCATTCTAGGCTAGCCTGTTTTTGTCCCCATTAACCTCTGGCTAGCCCTACACTTCTCCAATAAAAGAACTCCATTTCCTAATCAGTGGTCACTTCCCGATGGAAATCATAATTATGGTGATGCAGCATTCGCTTAGCATACACAGCTTTTATGAGCGTGATTCATAGAAGTGAGGCAATGGGACTGAGTAGGTTGTGTGCCCAGTTGTTTTGCCCATCTTATTTTCCAGTTCTGTAGGGTGGCCATATACTTTACTGTCCAAGTAGGGGTGCTTTGGGGGATGGAAGGGGGCTCTATTAATAATTACATCATGAAAGTAGACGTAAACTGGGGTGTGTTCTCCCCCTAGGTTTTCAGTATTTGGATACCACACACTGCTGTTATATTTTCTAGGTTTTTCACATAACAATGAATGACAGTCAGTCTTTCTTGCCCCGATATGATAATCAAGTACATTAAGTCCATCCATTTTATGGGTTTAAAGAGGAAGTCATAAAATGACTCTCTTACTTGTGGCTGATGCCAAGGTTATGAAGGAAATAGCTGAGCCTAAGCTTGTAACCTCAGTTCTGCCCTGAGGCTCTGGATGGTTAGGAAAATGGCAGAGAGGTCTGAAAGCTTTTTGCTTCCCTCTCTTCCTATTTACGTCCCTGCATGAGGACAGCGCCTCTTGAAAGGGAAGGGGTGGAGGTGGCAGGGAGATCATTTGCCTGATGGTCTCCGGTCAGACCACCTGCTAGTGACAGCGAAGGTGGAAAAGGAGTGATTCCCAAAACAACCAATCATTTACCACAGTGAGAACCTGTTGTGTGTGCCAATAAGCAAGGAACTGTCTCAAGGGGAAGGAATGATTGGGGTGAATCCAATTGATTACTCATGGCAAAATAGATAATTCTGCGTATCCTCAGTTGGCAGTAATAATTTTTTATTATTCTTTAATTTATTAGAAAATCTTTAAAAAGAGTCTTGGCTGAATGTTTGCTAATTTGCTTAAAGAGCACAAAACTGTGGGATCAATTTAACACTGTATCCTGTCCTCCCTCCTCAACCCACACATAAGCCAAAGTCTCTCAGTCAAGTTAAAGGTTTTCTTCAGATACTGAGTCACAGTGAATCTGCTGTTAAGAGAGTCTTTCGACTGGAAGGACATTCTTGAAAATGCAAATTATTCCTAAACAGGACCTGATGGTTTGTTTTTTCCAAGGACAACTTTTCTTCTTTAATATAAGAACTAACTGAGGCCTGCTGTGAAGAGAGTATTTAGTTCAGTAATTTAGACTAAGTATTTATACCACAATTCCCCACGAGGGTTTTATAGTAAGTCAGGTCAACCCACTGAGATGTTGACATTTACAGGGAAGCTCACCTAATCCTCCAAAGACCCATCTCCTCCTCTTCCACTCTTGTTCCTACCCTTTCCCACTGTAGTTCTGGAGCCTGCAAAACCTGAGCCTTCTTCTGTACTGGGAGAGCTATTCCCTCAAACCCGTTTGTGCTCCGTTCAGTGCAGCTCAGCCTGGAAGCAAATATTTTTGCGAAACAACTGGGATATAATTACATGACTAAGAAATAAGACAGGGATGGGGTTGTGGTTTGATTCTATGGAAAAATAACAAATTGCTGGTGTGAATCCATGGATGCAGGTTTAAGGATGCTTGACCCTTGAAGTGTTTTGCCATCTAGACCAGTGTCCACAAAGATATAATGTGAGCCACATATGCAATGTAAAATTTTCTGGTAGCCACATAAAAACAGGTGAAATTAATTTTAATAATTTATTTTGTTTAACCCAATATGCATAAAATATTATCATCCTAACATGTAATCAACTTGAAAAGTATTAATGAGATATTTGACATTCTTTTTCATGCTAAGCCTTTGATATCGGGAACACGTTTCAATCCAGACTAACCACATTTCACATGCTCAAGAGCTACACGTGGCTAGTGGTTACTGTATTGGAAAAGACAGTACAGATGCAGATCATTGCTACTCAAAATGTGGTCCATGCCAAAGAAGACATACAGATGGCCAACAGGCACATGAAAAGACGCTCAACATCACTAATCGTCAGGGCAATGCAAATCAAAATCACAATGAGATATCACCTCATACCTGTCAGGATGGCCATTGTCAAAAAAGACAAATAAGTGTTTGTGAGTCTGTGGAGAAGAGGGAACCCTAGTACACTGCTGGTGGGAATGCAAATTGGTACAGCCACTATGGAAAGCAGTATGAAAAATCTTCAAAACATTAAAAATAAAACTACTATATGATCCAACAATTCTACTCCTGGGTATTTATCCAAAGAAAATGAAAACACTCATTTGAAAAGCTATAAGCACCGCAAAGTTTAGCAGCATTATTTACAGTAGCCAAGATATGGAAGCAACCTAAGTACCCATCAACAGATGAATGGATAAAGATGTAGTATACTCACACACACACACACACACACACACACACACACACACAATGGAATATTGCTCAGCCATAAAAAAAGAATGAGATCCTGCCATTTGCGACAACATGGATAGACCTGGAGGGTATTATGCTTAGTGAAATAAGGCAGAGAAAGACAGATACTGTATGATTTCAATTATATGTGGAATCTAAAAAACAAAACAAACAAATGAATATAGCAAAACAGAAATAGACTCACAGAGAACAAACTAGTGGTTACCACAGGGGAGAGGGTCCGGGAGAGGGGCAAAATAGGTGAAGGGGATTAAGAGGTACAAACTGCCAGTTATAAAACAAACAAGTCACAAAGATGTAACGTTACAGCACAGGGAATATAGTCAATATTTTATAATAACTTTGTATGATGTGTAATGTATAAAAATATCAAATCGCTATGTTATATACCTTGAAACTAATATAATACTTTAAGTCAACTATACTTCACCTGAAAAAAATGTGATCCATGGACAGATGTGAGCTGTTTGCTACAGGACCACAATGAGATAAATTCAGGAACTGAAAGGAAGTGTTTAAAAACTTTGATAGCAATGTGAAATTGCCATGACATCCAAGCATGTGATCATTTAAAAAGTAATCCACCCTTATTGTATTTTAAAGAACATTAGTCTGCAATTGATTGGGGGTGAGAACGGAGGAGCAGCTTGAATCTTCCTCACAGAGAGCTTGAGAAGCCTTGTTCTGGGTCTTCCACTATTCCTACTCTGCGTTTCTCAACCTCAGGTTAGCCCAGCAAGTTGCAGAAATGGATCCCTCAAGGGTCACTAGTACGGCTCACTGTGGAACTGTGGTGTCATTCTGGTTCTCATTATCCTCGATGTTTCGTGATATTTAACTGTTGATCATCTCTTTTTTTCTCTCCCTAAGATTAGTGGTTCTCTTATCTGATTTCTTCATCACCCTCCTACCTTCTAAATCCAGGTTCATTAGGGAGTAGCATGGTTGGAAGTGAGCTAACTTAGAAAGAGTAATTTGTCCATTGAGCCTAATATGGTGAGAGTGGGAAGCTGAGAGATGGGTCAGCAGGGAGAGAAAGAGTACATGTGTTAGGATTCTCCAGAGACAGAGAACCAAAAGGATATATTTCTCTATATAGATATACCTCTGTTGATCTAGTATCTATCTATCTATCTATCTATCTGAGAAAGAGAATATAAAAAATTGGCTCATGAGATTCTGGAGGCTGAGAAGTCCCCAGACAGGCAGTTGGCACGGTGGAGACCCGGGAGAGCTGGTGTGTAGTTTCATTCTGAGTCTGAAGGGCTGGGAGCCAGAAGAGCCAATGGTGTAAGTTCCAATCCCCAAATCTACAGAGTCGAGACCCAAGAAGAGCCAAAGTTCAGTCTGAGTCTGAAGGCCAGACTCAAATGTCTCAGCTCAGAGCAGTCAGGCAGGAGGAGCTCCTGCTTATTCTCGGAAGGGTCAGCCTTTTGTTCTAGTCAGACCTTCAACTGATTGGACGAGGCCCACCCACATTGGAGACAGCAATGTGCTTTATTCAGTTTACTGATTCAAATGTTAATCTCATTCAAAACACCTCCCAGACATACTCAGGATAATGTTTGACAAATATCTGGGTACCTTATGGCCCAGTGCTGTTGACATATAAATTAACCATCACAGTGCATATGGAATTCAGATGAGAGGTGGTAGAGCCTGCATACAGGCAGTAGTCAGGTGGTAGAGAGGAGAGGAAAGGACCAAGTTGGGAGACCATCAGGAGAGGGACAATGGCACGGTGGAGACTCACGGTGTGAGAGAGGGAGCAGGTGAGGCTGACTCCAGGCTTGGTAAAGGGATTCCAGGGACGGCCAAATCCACTTTCCCCTGAAAGTCAAAGTATCCACAGTGGAACCCCTTTCCTCCTCCTATCACAGTCCCTTTCTCTCAGCTGCATCTCCTGAAGGCCATTCTGTGAGTGACATCACCAGTCTTCCAATCACATGGGCTCAAAACCTGGAGCCACCTTTGCCCCCCTTATCCTTTTCTGCCCCATCACTTGTGGCGTCCTATAGACTATTTCCACAGACCCTCTCTCTTCCAGCCTCTCGTTTCCATTCACATGCCTTAGCAACCAGCTAGACTAGACTCATTACCTCTAGCCAAGCTCTTGCAATATTCTCCTAACGCGTTGTCTTGTTACCAGCCTCTCTGTGCTCCAAACCACCTCGCATGTCACTGCCAAACAATCTTAAGGAACAGCTTCAAGGCTGCCTTCCCTTCCCTCAGTGTCCACTCACTGGCTGCTAATGATGTCGAGTCTCCCTCCTCAGGGATCCCCCATGCCCTGGCGCTAGCAGGTGTTTCAAGGCTCATCCTTCCTGTGTTACGGAGCTCCCTGGGCATTGGGCACTGTGTTCCTGAGGGTGCAGCCCTAATGCGGTGAGAGGTTGTGGAGGGAAAAGCAGGGCTCACTGGGAGCACAGGTAAGGGACTTTAACCTGACTCAGGGTTCTCAATAAGCTGAAGCTTAAAGAATTTTTCAGAATTAGCCAGGAAGAGGAAACCATACATGCTAAGGCCTGGACATTAGAAAGAATGTGATGCATTCGAGGACCTAGAAGAACGGCACATGGCTGAATCCACAGAGGGAAAGGACAAGCTTAAAATGATGCCAGGGAGGGGCATAAGACAACTCTCTTAAGCATGTGGGCTTAATTCTAAGAGTAGTGGAAAACCATGGAAGGATTGTAAGTGGGGGTGTGAAATGATCAGATTTGCCTTCTTTTTTTTTTTTTTTAATTTTGGGTTTATTTATTTATTTATTTATTTATTTATTTATTTATTTATTTATGGCTGTGTTGGGTCTTCGTTTCTGTGCGAGGGCTTTCTCTAGTTGCGGCAAGTGGGGGCCACTCTTCATCGCGGTGCGCGGGCCTCTCACTATCGCGGCCTCTCTTGTTGCGGAGCACAGGCTCCAGACGCGCAGGCTCAGTAGTTGTGGCTCACGGGCCTAGTTGCTCCGCGGCATGTGGGATCTTCCCAGACCAGGGCTCGTACCCGTGTCCCCTGCATTGGCAGGCAGATTCTCAACCACTGCACCACCAGGGAAGCCCCAGATTTGCCTTCTTAAAAGTTCACTCTAACTGCTGTAGATTTTAACTATTGGTCACCTCTTTTTCTCCCGCTAAAACTTTCTCTAACATTTTTAACCCTAGGTTAATATCTCCACGTAAGTTGGGAATTCCAAAATGTATTTGTCAAGGAAGCTATTTCATGTAACATCTCTCTTACACTCCCCGTGCGCTTTGGAACACCGTCTGAGAAATGCTGACTTAGATAACTTCCTCTGCCCAGGATGCCTCCTTGCCCTATTGCCCTATTGAAACCCAGTGCAGCTTGCCAGACTCAGATTCCACCCATCTTTCCAGTCCTGGCACCAATGGCTGGAGGCTCTCCCAGATCCCACTGTCAAGTGTCAAGTCAGTTGTCTTCATCCCTTAAGTCAAGGCTCCTCTCAGATCTTAAAAGGCTGCAATTCTAGGGTATAAGAGAGCTCGGTCTTTCCTGAAATCCCGCGGTGCATTGTTACAGTATCTCTTGGGCACTAATCAGCCGACTGTGAATTAGTGCAGAATGTGTGTCTGTCTTAATTCCCCATGAAGGCAAGGGTTGGGGGTTATTAGTTTCTGTATCTCTCTCATACCCCTACTACCTTGTCCAGGGGAGGAACTTGATTGCTATTTCATTAATTCTCCGCCCTCGAGAAGCCACGTTCCCACTGTTCTAGGCCACATATAAGTACAGCTTCCTTGTGTCTTGGGCAGCACAGCAAGCCTCCCCACCTCATCCGGGAGTCAGTCTGTCAGCACCTGTGTCTGCAGGCGTGCTGCCGGGGGGAGCTTTCCCCACGCGCAGTCCACTGGGAGCCTGAAAGCCTTGGCAAACTCCTGCTACCTCCCCTCTATTTTTATCCTCAGATTGAGGCTCTGGAATGCTTTCCAGAGATCCCCAAGGACACCTGGAAAGGACAGACCAGGACAGGCATGCGAAGGGCTTGCTCATCTCTCCACCAAGCGCTTTCTCAGCTTCCCGGTCCAGGAACCAGAGGGGAAAAGGTCTGCTTCCTGTCGTGTCTTTGGGTGTTTCTCAGCTTGCGCCTCAGAACAGGCATCCTTTGGTCCAAAGGGTATCACAGCTGCGTTTCCCCTTTTGTGATGGCATGTGTGTGGCGAAGGCAAGTGGGGAGTAATGGCTTTTGTCAAAGAGTCCGTCCTCCCCCGCGTCAGTGTCGGTTCCCCTTACCTGGGCTTGTTCCTCTCGCTCTTTGTGGGAAGAACTGTCAAAGGATGTCAGGATAAATTCTCTGCTCCTGCTTGTGCCTTTTCTTCCTCTCTCCCTCACTCTCCCTCCTCTCTTTTGATTCTGTCTTGATGTCATCTCTTCAAAGTATACTACCTGTAAAATATTGATTCACAGCAGGCTGCATCTGCCAGGATCAGATTTCTCTTCTGCTGGCAGCAGTAATAAACTACCACAGACACTGCAGACCCGGTGCCAGCTTCACCGCTGCTTCACACACATCCGTCTGTCTTCTGCCTGACTCTACGTAATGAAACAGCATCCAGAGACATTTCAGAAGTAGAGAAACCAAGTAACAACCAGTGGGGACATGAAAGAGCCAGAGGAGCGTGCAGACGGAAGGTGTAACAGGCATCACCCCAAGCAGCAGATGAAGCACAAGCTCCCTGGTTTCCTGACAGCAACTGGAAGAACAACAGTGGAAAACAAAGCTGCCCAGTTTACTGCCCATGGGAGCATAATGGCAATGGTACCCCACCTCCTTCTGACCTTCTCCCTTTCCCCCAGCATCTTGGGCCAGCTCGTGGAATTGCACCTTCTAACACGGATAACTTATGAGCCCTGCTGGGAATGTCAAACCTAGAGGAAGCTCTTATGTAACAGAGACATGAATTTAGTTTGTGTAGAAAAAGAGAATTAATGGCGCGGCAGCGGGCTTGGACTTGAAGAGCTTGGACTCTGGAGCCCAAGCCTGGGTTGGGTGCCTGACTCTGCCACTTACCATCCGTGTGACGTGGGGCAAATTGCTACGTTTACATCCCAGTTTCCTTGTTGGTATTATAATGGGATTGTCATTGTGACAAGTTGCAAGGCATTTAGAATAGTGCCTGGCTTATATCACTATTGAAATGTTCATGAAACACACTCACAAATTTCCCTGCTGGGGAGTCAAAAGTCCCAGTTGATGGGAACAGTGTGGGCATTCCTCTTCCCTCTTGGGGATGTAGGTCATCATCCAGAAAGGCTTCCAGAGCAGATAGGCAGCTGGAGGTTGAGCAAGCCCCATCCCCCCAGGGTGGAGGGGGGAGCCTGAATATTCTCCTCTTGCTTTGCCTGCAAATGTGCACTTGTTCCAAGGTGTCCCAGTCTCTGAGAAGGTGACTCTTTGTTCCAAAGCACAGCAACTGTGGGAAGAGTTTTCTGAATCTCAGTGGCGTGTGTCTGTGTCATTCGCATCCTGGCTGGGGAGGAAAGTATTAAAAAGAGAAGCGGCCATCCGAAGTCAGTAAGTCCGTCATCAGAGATGACAGCTGTGTGTTTGCATTCTTGTTTTACTGCGACTTTGAGCAAGTTGGTGAAGGTGGCAATGGCATCCAGCTCTGGCCTGTGAAGAGTTACGATTTTCTACTGTATTAGCTACTGAAGGGACCCTACCACTTAGCACCCTCTGAGGAGCCTTCCCTTTTGCAGTACGGGGAAATTTACCCCTTGTGACCAACTGTTAAGCTTCCTTTGAAGCCTCTTTTAATTCAGATTTGGTTCAGCTCACGACGGCTTCAGAGTCAGTGGGGAAAACGTTTACGATATGACAAACTAGCAACCTGTATTTTTTACGTACCGTTAGAGAAATCATGGGTCTTTTATTCTTGCGTCCTTCTGCTTTTTTGGGGAGAGATGTCCTCTGAGAGCCCTCAGTTCCTCGCTTTATATTCTTTCTCCTCTTCAAGCCTCAAAGCCTCTGTGCACAGTAGCAGGCTTCCCTTTGTTGAGGCAGGCTGGAGAAAGTTTCATCTGAAGCCCGCCAGAGCCAAAGGTCTGCGGGTCAAAAGGGAGACTGCCGAGTCAAGTGAAGCATCCATCCCATCCCTGGGGGTTTAGTTCCTCAGACCAAGGGGGTTTACTTCCCTTCCCCAAAGGCCTCGAAGGGCACTGTGATCTCATGGGCTACGTGTGATCCCAGTGTGCCCAAGCTGTCACCCTCACCATGGTGTGCTCCCAGAACCGTGCTGTTCTTCATGATGTCAGGATCCTGAATTACCGCGTGTGTCCCTTTTCAGAGATAGAGCAGGGGATTTAGCACTGTGCAAAGCTCCAAAGGTGGAGCTGTGGGAGAAAGAATGACTGAGCAAAGAGTGGCAAGCGAGGGGCCAGCAGCAAGACACGGGCCCTCAGTCTTGACCTTGAGCCAGGGTTTGCTGAATATATGATGTGGAGGCTGAATATCCCCTATGAAAAAGGGAGGGAGGTCAAACCACAAGGAGGGGTACAGTGGTGTGATTCGTGGCCTGGGTGTGGAGATCACTTCTGCAGTCGTGTGGCCTTGGGGAGAACGACTACACCTCTCTGTCTCCAGCTCATCTTCAAAATGGATTGTTAGGAGGATTGGATATGATAAGCCATGTAAAGCGCTTAGCGCAGAGACTGATACACAGTAAGGCTCAGAGGAATGTTAAAACATATTGATATAAAGAAGTATTGAGAGTAAGGGGCTCCTCAGGATATAACCCCTTGGGAACACAATGGGAAAACCATGGAAAAGGGATTTTTTAAAGGCTATTCAATAAAGAACTTAAAAGTCACCCTTGGCTTTATCCATACTCTTCCTCCTATTTACAGCCTCTGGTAAGCAGTAGGCACTCAATAAATATTTGTTCAATATATGAACAAATATTCAGTCTTATATTTCTATCTGTGAGTTCAGCAATCATCAGTAGTCTAAAAAATTTCACCTTTGGCTCCACTCACCTGATTGCAATTGTATTGTTCCTGTCAATTAGAAAGAAATCTTCCTGTTATCTATTTTGTGCTTTTTCTGGTCTGAAGCTTAGGAGTCTGTGTTAATTTGTATATCTGGGTTAATCTAATGTTAATGGTTTCCTATGCATTTACTTAGCCAGTATTTATTGAGGATCTTCCATATTTCACTAGGTGCTACAGTTTAGTTTCCACCTCAACATCTGAAGTATATACCTTGATAAGTATTAGGACAGATATAAAGAGAAGCTGCTATGGAAATGCAAAGGGAGAGAGCTCTACCCACCTTGTGGGTGTGTGTGCATGCAGGGATGGGGGAGCTCAGGAAGGTTTTCTGGAGACGGTGGCTTCTCATACTCTAATAGTGATGCATTACATTTCAATGAATAGGTGGATACCATGTTGAGAAAAAAATGTTTGGAGACTGACTAAATATTTAGTGAAATATACTCTGGTACAATGGGATGAAAATCTTTGGATGTGGAAATGTGACTCTCAACATCCAGCCTTGCAAGATATAAAAGAAAAAAAATACCCGGACTAAACTTCCCTAGTATGAGTCTCGTAAACACTTACTTGTTTGTTTGTTTGTTTTCCAGCTTTATTGAGATATAATTGATATCTTTAACCTTTAAAGGCATTTGGCCCTGTGATTGTCCTACTGGAAGGTCAGTGAGAATGTGGAGCAGATTGATGGGGAGAAATGAGTCTTTTATGATGAACTAAATTACAATTCCAGCTTCTGGTGGCAGGAACTAACCAAAAAAGGCAAGGGTGTTGTGTAGGACATTTCTTTCATAGTTTCTGTTCCTGAAGGGAGAGAACAAGAGAGCTTTATTTTATATTGACTAATGTCTGTCAAAGAAGAACAATGCCAAGGGTTAAATAGAAATATCAGTAGATCACTTTTACTAATAACATTGAAATGAGATACAGACTGCCTGCCATATTACTTAGGAAATTGCTTGGATAACAGAAGCCCTTTTACTTCATGAGTAAACACAGACAAGGGTATAGGAGTCACAGGGAAGCTAGTTCAGGTAATGGCCTGGCATTCACAATAGTAAAAAGAAGTGATGAAGGGTTGAAAAGCAAAGGGAAAACTCATTTGAAGAGTGAGAATCAATAATGTTTGCTAGCATATTTGCTCATCTGTAAAATGAGGAGTTTGGGACTGGATCAAGTCCAAGGTTCTTGCCATCTTTGACACATTATGGACCTATGGATACAATAAGGAGCAGACAGGCAGCAGAGGGAAATGACTGGCTTATTAATTGGAACTTAGTATACTTTTCTTCTCAAGAATTAAGGTTCTATAAACAATGTTCAAATTCAGGGCATTTTTAAAGATAAAAATGGAACTATAACAATATGCAGGCAAAAATTACAGAACACAAATAAGTGTCATACTGTCAAACTGATGCTCCAATCATGTGCAATTTTCTCTGTGAGTGAGGTATATGGAAAGTTCATTAAACCTTTGGGATACTGAATAACTTTTAGTACACCATTTCTTTGTTGTGCTAAAGAGTATCCCCAAAACCTCAAAGAGTGGAGAATTTTAGAAAAATTAAGTAACTTATAATCATGGTGTATTGATATGGAGAGACTCTGCTTCAAAATAGAATATGAGATCAGTGCATGTCATGAGTTCATGAAAATTTCTATGTTCAGTTGAACATTTTGGAAGAGCGAGATGTTCACCAAAATAAGTGCTCCCCAGTCACAGAATCGTCACTGGAAAGTGTCTGCCCAATCATGGACATCTTTGCCAAACTCCTTGCTTCTTGGTAGGATCACATGACTATTCTTGTTGGTGGGCTATTAGTGGAAATGATATACATTTCTTGGCCCAGGGTATGGAGAACAGAGAGTGCCTTCATCAAAGTCTGTTTGTCCTTGTGATTGGATGTAGGGAACTCTGTAATCCTAGGGAATGTCAGAACCACAGGATGGAGGAAGCCCAGATCTCTTACTCACTGAATGCAAGAAATCTGCCCATCTACCAGAAATACTACATAGTGCTGTTAAGTGAACAGGAAATAAACTTCTATTGAACTTTTGGGGTTTATTTGTTATAGCAATTACCTGATTGATATAGGCACCAAATTCCTTGGTCTTCTCCAGAATGGTAAATTAGTTCATTGGAGAGAAACACACACACTCTGATTTATGAGTAATGGAGCCTATTGGAAATCCTGACACGTTCTGTGGTCTAAAGCTATGAGGAAAGAGAAATCAGTAATCCTTTTTCTTTTTTTCTTTTTTTTTTGGTGACGTTAAGATCTTGTAAAACAACTGGAGTTCTCTGGCTTTTTTCTTGCCTAAGTCAAGGTGGGATATTTTGCTTCAGCCATTCAAAAGCATCAAAGAGTTGCTTCTTGATAATCTGCCACCTTGATTTCAGAGAGAAACACAAGTTTTTGACTTTTCTTTGGCCATACTTGATGAAAGGCGACAAGTATAATCAGTATGAGGTAGGCAAAAAAAATATGGTTGAGACTTGGGAAATAGCAGAAAATGCCATTTATTTTTATACTTAGTCCATGAGCGGAGAAAACGAATCTTAGAATCTTCAACTGTCAATAGCCACATTGCATTTTTAATGTTACTGCTAGCATTAAAAAACACAATGGACCAAATAACATGTGTGATAAATATATCTGCTAGTCAAAGGAATTTCCTATTAAGACTCAATCTTCCCTCTTTTAATCGGTACTCACTGTTCTTTGTAGCAGCTAGTGGTCAGTACTCTTTAAGTACTGAGCTAACGGAAACCCAAGAGTGAGATAAACAGTCTCATACAGTCTTAAAGACAACACTCTATATTCTGGTAAAGTTTAAGAATTGGCACCATTGTAAAAATTGGTAGAAACTGATCATATCTAAAACCTGGGCAAGGGAAAATGGATCACTGTAAAAAAATGTGTGGTAAAACAGTTTAATTGGTATGATGACAAGATGAAAGAAAAAGGGAATTGCAGTCAAATTGTTGTATTCACATCAATGTATTAAATAAACCAGCTAGTTTGGGCAAAACTAATAGGAACCTATCTCCTAGGACAGAGATGAATGTTTCCAGACACCTCTGTGTTTTGAACACCTCAAAGAGTCCTGCTCTCTCTGGGATGACTAGTTTTGTGTGTAATTCACAGAAAGGCTTTATCAGTCAATGTCTGCTTCACTCAACTCCCTGTTTGTGTGAAGATTAAATATTTAATCATTGCTCTTTGAAAGTTTCCAAAACAACTCAGTACACATTTTGGTAGACTATTAAAAATTTATTTTCATTTTCTTTTTTAATGATTAGGGATTACTTAGAAATAACAAGTTCCACCAGGGCCAGGACTAGGTTGAGGGAGGGAGGCAAGCAGGGTATACAGTTTAAGGAGGCACTCATCCTCACCCTTTACTTGCATGACTCTGAGAGTGAGTTCTTCCTTAAATGTTGTGCCCTAGGCACTTCACTTGCCCCACCCTAATCCCATCCCTGAATGCCACAGATAAACTATCATGAAAACGGTATATCTGAGGTGTGCAAGGCAATCTGGGACTGCTTAAACATAGTTTATGTCTGAGTTTGGGTATCTGGTAGTAATTTCTTAATGAGAAATGCAGGAAAATCAGCTCCAATGTCAAGGTGAGTTCCTGCTGAGCAAATGACACCAGGAAAGAAAAGCTCCTCTTTTGGTCTTCGCTTGAATAATAATAATAATAAAAAAGACCTATAATTGGATTTCCTTAAGGACATGGAGAACTCACATCTTTATAACTTTTCAGATTGAAAGGTAGTCCTTTTGAATTCTATTAACTTTGCAGCCTACATTTTTTAGAAAGTAAGATTATGTAGCTTCTGAAGGAAAGCAGGAACAATGAAGGGAGCAGTATTTGCATTCACAAGTTATTCTGTGTTGGCAGATTGTCATCTTTTGTAGAAATATCACAGTTTTTCAAAAGGACCACTTTGAAGATAAAGAATTATATTTAATCATTTTGTTGTTGTTGTTGTTGTTAATAAAAAGTCATTTTGGATGCTCACTTTGCAATCAAAGATCCCATTGCCCTTTAGCATGGTGCAGCCCACTTCAGGTAACCACACTGCAATCAAGGGCACCATCCGCCTCTCATCTTCAACTCTGAGAGAATAATAGCCCACATGCACACCTCTGCCACTTACGTTTCTAAAGATTCCTGTTAGAGGAATGAGAACCCGGTCATCTAGGAAATTTTAGTAGTACAACATCTAAAGAAATGGCAGCTAATAGCTACAGTAGGAAAGAGTAGCTAGCAAATTTCATGCGTGGGTCAGAATTCTGTGTTTTTATATTCCCATCTTAGTTTAAATTCCTAAACCTCCAAAACCTGTAACATGTGAGAAAGAGTTGGCTACAGTTGGGTCACTGATGAGAAAACAAGGTCTCCAAAAAGGTTGCCCTCTTATTACTTACAGAAGTTTCAAGGGATCGAGATTGGTAGATTGAATCTCCTCTCTTAGGAAACTAGATTTTCACATCACATAAAAGATGGTGGCAGTTTTCCTATATGTGATGTCACAGTCAGGGCTCAGGAGGTGATCACAAATGTAACTGCTCTGCTGAATGCACGGCTTCTAGGATATGATGAAACCCTACTCTGCATTTGCTTCTACTGCTTCTTTAAAATTTAGGCAGGGAGGAGAATCTTTCTCTGCCCCTGGAGAGATGATCCCTTGATTTTTATGATTATTCTTAGATAAAAGATTGGTACAGGATCCCTTTAAGCTGAAAACAAAGTCTCCACTCAGAAATTAGATTTTCTGGCCCAAGTGGTAAACTCTTGCTTTCATCCTCTTGCAAAGGGAAGACTTCAGCGCTGAAGCCCCACCCCCATGTTAAGGCCTGTATCGACGTCTTTCACTTCCTGCTTGTTTCCTGCTTCTCATCTCCACGAGGGAGAGGGAGGAGAAGTGAGGGGCTCTTCCTTGGCGGGCGCTTTCCTGGTTCTTCAGAGAGTCCCATCAGCGGGGCCTCTCACCTGCGGTTCCCGCGGTGTAGGCGGGGTTCACTGCCCAGCCTCTTCCTGGGCTCCTGGGCAGTGGTGGATCGGCTGCGGGCTCCTCCTGTTGGCGTCTAGGACCCAACAGAATCTCGCTCCATCGTGGCCTCCTTCGGGTGCAGGGGAAACACGGGCGCTGCAGGTGCAGGCTGACCGGGCACCTGCTCACCCGGCCATCGTGGTCCTCGGCGTGTTGGGCGCGGCTCTCCGGGGCTGCATCCCAGAGGATGCCCTCACTTAGGCGCCAAGTAAAGGAGTCACACCCCTGCTGAGGATCCTCACCTACGAGTAGGTAACAGGTAACGGCTAATTGCTCCCTCCAAATAAATCTCTTCACCAAGTCCCTTTGCTCTTCCTTCCAGCCCTGGTTCTTGTGTGTAGCAGCTCTCATGCTAGGGCCTGTTGTATTAATGCCTCAGCCAAAACTGCAGCTGGAGGATTCCCATTTCAGCACCGTGCTACATAAATGAAACAGAATGATCAAGAGATTTTCTATTAAACATCATTTATAGAATGTCTAATGATTGAATGATTTTTATCTGCTTAATATGATCTATCTGGTAAAAATCCTTCCCTGAAGCCTGCTCTGTCCCGGCTATGGTACTGGTACAGTTCGATGATGTGGAATGTCATGATCTTGCTAATGTGCTTTCACCCAAACGCTCTCGAGCGCAGAGATATGTGCTCCTTATTCACCAGGGCCAGCCAGGACGTGGGTCCTCCCCACCTCGGTCATTCACGCCCTGGCTGATTTTAGACAACCATGCCCACTTTCTCCAAAAATGGAGGTGTTTTCTAAGTGTCTCTTTCTTTTAAAAGGCAGTAAATATTTCCCCCATCTAGACACTATATTAAGTCTATAACTCACCAAGAATAATTTCATAACCTATTGGCCTAACACCCTTTACCCGCAATTTAGCCTCCTCAGGAAGGGTGCTTGTCAAGCGTCAGTGACATAAATACACTTGCTAGATCACCAAAAGCTGCCATACCCATGTTTAGAAAAGTAAACCCTGGCTGTCTAGGGGGCGGGAGATGCAGGCTTCTTTCCCTCGTGGGGATCTGGGGCCCACTGATGTTTGAGAACGCGGCACTTCTGGACAAAAGAATTATCTAGGAAACCTGAAGGAGCTACTTAAATAGCTGACACCTAAAGAACTTTCCCTCTTCATACTTTTCTTCTTTCTTTCCTCTTTGTTTTGGCGCTTGGGAGATAGCACTCAGAGAGTGTGTCAGGGCTGTGGGGAGAAGCTGAAGCTGACTATTTGAAAGTGCTCCTGGCTGGAGGTTTTCAGCAGGCAGTTGTTTCTGTCTAAGTTGTTCCCCTCAGCTCAGCAGGGTGGGAAGTTGACAGGTACTGCAAAAAACACACAGAGAGAAGGGAGCCTAGCATAGAATACAGTTTTAAGGAAAATGGTAATTCACCCCCATCAGTATTCAAACCACATACTTTCTGCTCGTGAAATCTTTCATGCAGGGAAAAATCTTACGTAAGCAAAATATTTGCCTTGAAAGAAAAATATGAACAACCCAAATGAAGTCATTTCCTATAATTTTCTATTCTTTGCAGTAGACCATGCAACACATTTTACTGAATATCTTCTCCACGCTCACAATGGAGACATAAATTTGAATAGGTTGCAAGCCCTGCCTTCCAGGAGCTTACAATGAGAAGGATATTAAGGGGTATTTGATAGTTAACCATCTACTGCTTTAAATCAAAATTGATTTTCAGAGCAGCAATGAAACTACCGGTTTTCTACTATGTGACAATCATGACCAGGAAGATATTTCTAATGTTAATAATTTCTCCTACCCAAGGAACTCAGGGGATGTTAACAGCACAATGGCATCTAAAACCAAAAGCCATGTAGCCCGTTCTTTAATTCATGAGAAAAGACTGAAAATTTACCTGAGAATAAGCGTGTCCCCTCTTTCCAGGGACTCTTTTATTATTATCTTCTAATTCCAAAAGGATACTTCCTGTCTCTGTGATTTAAGCAAAAAGTTATCCCTTAGAGCTCATCCTCAGGGCTTATTCTTTCATTTACTTGGTGTACCTCGTTTCGTGGCCTATCATGCAACCCCATTATCCATTCTATAACTTAGCATATCATTTTACTCTTAGCTTATCCAGCTTACATGTTTGGTGTAGAGCAAATCCATCTTTTTCTCCAGCATAATGAAAAAACATGAACCTTGTGTTCCAATCAAGTGAGACTCTTCCTTATCACATTGTTTGGAGCTTTCTTATCTCCATGCTTTTTTCTCTCTTCTCTTTTCTCTCCATCTCCATTCATTTAACTCCTTCCCACCTTTTATGTATAACCCAAATGCTATCTTTCCTGGTTAAACCCAGTAGGTCTCCCCTGACCTTCCCACCAAAACCAAACGTTTTTGTTGTGAACGCCCATTGTGTAAGTCATTAATGCTGTCCACTGCATTTGTTTCTCTCATTTAGGGCTTGTTAGAAGATTGTTCCTCTCTACCCTGAGCTCACGTGTGGTTGTGGCACATTTTCAGCCAACAAAATGTGAATGGAAGTGATTGTGTCACCTCCATGTGGAAGCTTTACGAGCCAGTATGTGCTTTGTCATGTTCTCTTTTCCCTCTGCCATCGCGACCAGTGATAATCCACATGGTGCCACATCCGCCTGGATCGTAGATTGACAGTGATCTTGATGTGGAATAACGTTTGTTGTTTAAGCCGTCGAGATGGTGAGGTCGTTTGTTACTGCAGCAAAACCTAGTGTATTCTGACTGATAATGTGAATACATAATGCTGATGTCTCTTCATTCAGTTCACTTCACAAACGTATGCTTGATATTCAGTCCAGTTGAGACTTCAGATGATGGCAGCTCCAAGCCAGTATCTAATTGCAACCATAGGAGGGACTCCAAGGAAGAGCTAAGAAGGAAAGCAGGGTTTCTGGTCACCTATTTTCTCAGTGGCTATGGAATTTCTTTCCAAAGGAGTCCTTAATACATAAGGAGTGTGTACAAGTAGGAAGTGAGTAAGACAGACCTTCCTTGGCTGACCCTGTGAAGGCTGGTGTTCCCAAGGTTCTGCCCTTGACCCTCTCTTTTCTCTGCACATTCTCTCTGAAAAATCTTATATTCCACCATGATTTCAATCATAAATTTTATGTCTGTGACTTCCATATCTGTATTTCTAGCCCTAGAAAGACCTGCCCAACTGAACCCTTTCTAAGTTTCTACGATATCATGAGTAACATAAAATGTTTTTTTTTTTCACCACTAATTTTGGAATCATTTGTTATGCAACAAAGTAACCAGAATAGTGAATTACCTTCATTGCTCTTGCCCCTTCCCTCAGTAGTGCCACTCCTGCAGCCTAGGGATGGGGCAGGCATCCTCCCTGACCTTATCCCACAGCCCCTTACCCATGGCCCCATCCTGCCTGACCTTGACCCATCCTGACCCCCCCACACTTGCTGAGATCCTGATTCTGAATAAGCTGAATGACATCTCAAATGTGGAGGAATCTAATGAGTCCTTTGTGTTCTCAAAGCTCTTCAGAGTGGTGATGTGCAATTTTGCTTTCTTTCAGTGTATTAGTATGAAAAGAGGAGAGGTTTGGCATAGGGAAGAACCTATATAGTCTCTGATTTTCCCTTGATTCTGATGGTAAAAAACTTTAGGAAAAGTTTCTGAGAATCCATGTTCTGGACTGAATATCAGCATTTAGGAACATGGCAGCGTGCCATTGCTCTGGATAAGGAGCTTGCCTTGGCAAAGTATCAATGCTGGTGGATAGTGGGAAATGTTGTCAGGATAGGCTGTGGCCGGGATGGGAAGGACCTTGAAGACCAGGCTAAAACATTTCCACTTCATCCTGTGGGCATTTGGGAGACATCAACATTTTTTAGGCACAGAAGGCATGATTATAAGAAAGCAGAACTGGAGTTAGTGTGCAGGGTGGGGTGGATTCTAAGGGTATCAAGACTGGGGTCAGGAGACTATTGCAATAGTCCAGGTACCAACGTGAAGGGAATCTGTAGTAAGACTGGTGACAGGATGAAGAGGAAGGCAAAGATGTCAGAGACTCTGAAAAGGACTGAGAGGACATGGTGGCCACCTCCATTAATATATGGGACAGGCAGTGGCAGAGAAGAGATCCAGCATTAAACCTCCTCAATATATATAACTCTTCCTACAATTAAGCATTTGTACAGTGTGTACTATGTGCTGAGAACTTTATGTAGATACTTATATTAATTGTTACAATAACCTTGGAGGCAGGTACTCTCAAGATCACCATTTTACAGAAGTAATTCAATCACAGAAGTCAATGCCCAAAGTTTTATAGCTTTGGGTAGAAAGCTGGTAAGTGGTAGAGTCAGGATTTGAACCCAGGCAGTTCACCTTCACAGCTGGTGCTATTCACCATTATTCTTTATCCTCTCTATTTATTTTCAGAACTCCCAGTCTTCTTTCTTTTAGTCTGATCACACTTGGAGGGCTTAATAAAATGTTATTTGATGCTGAACCTCGTTTTTCAATTGCTAATAAATGACCATCCTTCCCTGACCGAGGAAATAAATCAATTATGTTCTGGGTCTGTGGAAGCATTTTCTGAAATAGGGTCTGTGTGGGTCAGCCAAGAACATATTAAGTGGTATAACAATATCATTACCAACTCTTTCACCAGTCTGATTCTGTATTGCTAGATATTTGCAACAATAATTGCTCTATAAATCCACATGTGAAATTTGCTGAAGAGAGAGAGAAAGAGAGAGAGAGAACGTCAAAAAATGTGACTTCCATAGAGTTATTTATACGTAGTAAACACTTAACGTTTCAAGGTGACCTACCCCAATAATAGAAATATCATTCATGGAAAAGATGATCAAAAGCACAACTACAGACAGAAACAACCTGAAAACTGCATTGTTAAATATAGTATAATGAAATACATTTCTGTTGTTCCCTGAAATTTGTGAGATGTAATCCAATAAACCAAAGAACTTTAATGATGAAAATGTATGTGTTTTTTGGAGGTGGAAACAGGCAAGAAGTGGATTTTGAAAATGATTTGTATAACTGCTTTACATATACCTGGTACCTTTGCTGCCAGGGCTTTCACATACTTCAAGAACGACTTCTCAAATAACACATTAATCACCCCAGGGTCCTCAGAGAATATGTGAGAAGTAAACAGTGTTTATCAATAAGTTTTGTTCTCTTGCAAAAAAGAAACCCAACCTTGGTAACAGAAAGGTGATAGCTCATTAACTGTGGACACAGCTGGAACATCTGGACTGAACCTGCCAGGTTCGATAGACATTTGAATGAAATGGGGGGAGGGGAGTCTCCTCCCTCCCTCCCTCCCTCCCTTCCTGCCTTCCTACTTTTCCCTTTTAGGACATTTTCTGAAATGGCTCAGATTCTGACTAAGCACTGGAAAAAAACTAGTTCTTGCTTTTTCTCTTTTTTCTTCCTTTATACTTAATATGAAAACACAGTTTCATCATAGTAGTTCCTGATTTACATTTCTGCTCCATTGGTGGATTTTTCCCTCTGTGTTCAGCAACATCTCACTCCTAATGACTATTTATAGCCTCCCAGGGTCTCTGTGGCCCTAAGTATCACCGTTGAATTTATCAGAGTTCTTGCCTATCCTGATTGCCTAGGTGCACCTGCTGTGGGATTTATAGCCTTGAAAATAAGTACCAAACACCTAGTGACTTCTAAACTTTTTTAAAATCAGTTTTCAAGATAGGTTGTTTCCCACCCTTTGCCTCCTTAGGAGGTCCACAGTAGCTGTTTCTACATGATGTTGAATCATCCAGATGAAAAGTGAAAATTTTGCCAATCTCCTGTTCTCAGTTGTAGTTTAATGTAAGAGGCATTTGTGTCATTTTTGCAATGAAAACAAGGTTTTGAGGAGGGGAAGGAGCGAGATCTCTGCCTCCAGGCCCTTGTGTCTCTCATCCTGAATTACTCGGTCCCTTCATCCCACTACCATCACCTGGTGATTGTCTCAAAGAGGCGCCGTCTGCTTTCAAGACCAAATTATGGGTACCAATGTCTTCTGTCCCCAAACCTGCTGTCCTGTGCCATGCACCTTGTCCTGCCACACAATCTTTCTGTAGTCCTTTGCAGAAAGGCTGAATATTTGTTACATGAATCTACTCCCTTTCCATTCACAAAGAATGAGGATCATCTCAGCTAAAGACCATCTGCATGTATATGTTTCCTCCATCTGTCAGTTCAGAGCAGGGCACATATGAAGAATGAGGGACTTCTGATGAGAGATGGTGGATATGTTGTTTAATCTAAGATTGTCTGCTCCATTTCTGATGTGGAGATGTGGGAGATTAAATGCATAAACCCTCAGACCAAGCTGGTGAAGGGGCTAATGTGGCAACTTGATGGTTTAAGAGATGCCAGTGAGATCAACTCTGCTTTTCCATGTAGCCCCAGGACCAGTAATTCTGGGCATGGTCAGGCAGTGTGGCTAGAAGCATTTGAGAAGCACTTCCATGCATCACCTGTGTTTCTTTTCAAAGCAGCCACAAGTCTGCAATCATATTCCAAGGACCGAGGGGCAGGCTCTACCATTTTTCCTGTTGGGCTGATCTTTGGGGCCACATTATGAGCTGAGGGGTCAAGAATGCTTGATTTGATGGCCCCTGCCTATGGAAGGGGGACCCTAAAGCAGCATGACTGTTAAAATCTGAAGGTCCCCTCCTTCTGTAACTCAGACCTAATGGGAGCCTCCTGTTACATTCAAGTTGACATGACTTAGTCTATAACCAAGTTCATCCCACCTGTTTTTGTCTTAAATAGGCAAATCTTGAGGTCCTTTCTGTCCCCATTGGCTTCTCAGTCCTTTGGAGCCCCTATCATATTTCTCAGAGCAAGTTCTTGCCATCTTGGGTATAGGCTTATTCCTTTGGCTTTAGGTCACTGCATTCCCCACTGGAAGTACAGCCTGGCTCCCGGCACTTGGAGAAGAAGAAGGCTTGTCAGTGTCTCACGGCTCAGCAGTGGCAGTGCCTTAACTCTATAGTCTGGGATTTCTTTGCCTCTAGTATCTAGGGACATTTTGTTCTCCCCACTGTCTATGTTCCCCTGGCCCAATATAAGCTTTGCAGTCTCCCTTAATGCTTCCTGTGAGTTCTGCTTTGCTTTATGTATTATGTCTATTTGAGCTTTTCTACAATACTCAGTGTAACTTACATCTGACTCTCGCTACCCAAGCTAATCCCTTTCACCATCCCCAAGCTCTTTCCTTCCACTTTGCTCTGCCTGAGCAGTCCTGGCTTATTGCATTGATCCTGTGTTCTGTATCCAGGTAAGTGTCATCATTAACAAAGACAATCACCTTTACATGAACCATAAATAATTGTGTGTGGAGAATTGGAGTTTCTTCACAAGTCTTGTAAAATGCATTAGCACCAACACAGGCCTAAGCAACCACTGAGGACCATCATACCAGAGGAAAACATCTGGCATGTGGGCTGTTGGCTGTTTTTTTTTTTTTTTTTTACTGTTTGAAAATTTTTTATTGAAGTATAGTTGATTTACAATGTTGTGTTAGTTTCTGGTGTACAGCAAAGTGATTCATATATATATATTATTTTTCATATTTATTTTTGGTATTTTAACTGCAAATTGGGTGCTGTAAAGTCATGGACACAGTAAACAAGAGCCTGTCCAAAGCTGCCTACCTGGTTTGCTTTTGCCTTGTGGGCCAGACAATGACAGCAAATGACACCAAGGAGAAGGACATGTTGTGCTTTGGACTCTTTAAATAAGCTGTTCACAGTGATTTCACTTCTTACTTTCATTCTAATTACAGCAATATTTCTGAAATGACCATTCCTGGTGGTTTATTCTCTTAGGGTGCAACCTCCTCTACTCTGGCTTTGTCTCCCCATCTTTCATTCTTTTCCTGAAAGATCTGAGATCTAGGAGTAAGCAGTCATCACATGCTTCTCACTCATCTTGAAAGAGGTTGGGAACGCTGACATGGAGGGCTTTCTGCATTTCAGTTAATCTCTTCACTATTTCCCCTGCCATTTCAGCCAGAGTAGAAGGCTGGTGGATGTCTCAACACCCTTGAGGATGTCAACATGTGGTCTTGAAGTTGGCCAGACCTCCCCATACAGTCTGCACGCTTTGTTTATTGGTAACATTCCCAGAAAAGGCCCAGCAAAAGGGCTTCTAGTCCAGTTTCTTTTGGTAAGATACACCCAAACAATGGCGTTAAATCTGTCAACAGATAGGTATTGAATACTACCATGTGCCAGCCACTGTGCTAGGAGCTTGTCTTGAAGTTGATTCTTCTTAGAACTGCTTTTGCTGCATCCCATAGATTATGGAGTGTTGTATTTCCATTTTCATTTGTCTCAAGGTATTTTCTGATTTCCTCTTTGATTTCTTCATGGACCTATTGGTTTTTCTAGTAGCATGTTGTTTAGTCTCCACATGTTTGTTCTTTTCCCATTTTTCTTTCTGTAATTGATTTCTAGTTTCATACTGTTGTGGTCGGAAAAAATGCTGGATATAATTTCCATATTCTTAAATTTGTTGAGACTAGTTTTGTGGCCTACCATGTGATCTATCCTGGAGAATGCTCCATGTGAACTTGAAAAAAATGTGTATTCTGCTGTTCTTGGATGGAATGCCATGTAGATAGCTATTAAGTCCAACTGGTCTATTTTGTCATTTAAGACTACTAGCTCCAGGCAAGACCAACAGACTTTGGATTTGGGGATCTCTCTGTGGAGCTGTTCATTCCACATGTGACTAAGTTAACTAGTTCACTGAAACTACTAATTTGGATAATTTTAGTGGTTATTTGGATGAATTGATCAAATGCCCATTTTGGCTTCGGATAACCAGAGTAAACCTTAACCAGTTTCATGTACCAACTAATATTCTGTGCAATAGTTAAAGTTCTTCTGACTTTTTAGTTTTCCAGCAAAGTAGTGTAAGTCCTAGATACATGAAAAATGCTTTGGGCCTCCTGGGATATTTCAACAGAATGATTAGGCTATTTGGAATTAATCTCTCACCCTTCACCTCCATTTTGTTTTATAAAGTCAGGCAGGTGGGAATGTTGGGTTATATTTTGATTTGTGTTGAAGATGGGTAACATGACACTTTGAACTTTCTGGATGGAGAACTTTCTGGATGGAGCAGTTCACTTTTTGTGCTGTTTCTCCCTTTCACTGAACCTTTCTGCCAAACACTCATCCTTCCCTTTTGCAATGCCTGATTCCTGCTCTGTCCTTGAAAGCATTCTTTGATCTTTCTTCTTTTTGTCAGCATTTCATTTTGATAGAGTTGCTCAATGAATTACTGCATAAATGCTCTTATAGGAGTCTGAAATTATATCCCTGGAGATCTTTGTAGTTTTCTGGTTTCAATTAATATTCAAGTACTTGTCCAAGAAGTCTCTTTCCTACTGCTGAGTAGTTTACATTTTTGCCATATGTAACTCAATTCCAATTATGCACACACACACACACACACACACACACACACACACACACACATAGTGTCATTGTTAGTGAGAGGGACACTATCCTGCTGTTAGCTATTGGCTTCACTCACTCATTGACAGACTCTTAATTCATATACTCACATTCCAATATAGTGGATGAGCTACTTCAAAAGGTGATTATAGCACCATATTCATTCAATAGGTAATTACTAAACATTCCTTAAATGTCAGGCCTTTGTTAGTCACTGGGGGTAAAATGTTGATCAGACATGATAAATGCCCACATTATTAGAAAAGATAGAATTTAATCCAATGGTTACACTAATAAATATAAAATTATACCAATAGCTGGAAAGTAGCAGTAGGTGTGATAGCCGGAAAGCCTATGAGAGACGACATGATCTAGCAAGGATGTAAGAGAAGGCTTCTCTGTAGAAACATTGGTTGAGGTAATACCTGAAAGAAGAGTGGTTACCACACAGGTGGACAAGGTAGGAATATGTTGTAAGAGGGGAGAAGAGCATGTGCAAAGGCCGGGGGTTACGAGGAAGGGTGGCACGTTTGAAGCCCGAAGAACTGGATTAGATAAAACAAAATGTGTTTGAATGCATCAGAGAGCCATCAAGGAAGCCCAGGTTTGCAGGACCAAGGTCCAAGAGCGAAGGGAGGCACATTCAGGTAAGCCTCACTTGTGCATCTATTTTTACCTTCCAGCATTTGCTGATCCAAGAAATGGAGAAAAGAAACTAGGCAGATAGGGGCGGCCTGAAGCTTTCTGCAGTTTCACTGGACTGAAAGATAGAAGTTGGAGTTTAAAGTTGCCAAGGTAGCCAAGACTTGAAGAGCTAGGAGAGGAGGCAATTACAGAGAAGTGGTCCAGAAATTCTCTTTGAGGCATTTGCTGAGTTAGAAGCTATGAAAATGTAAGGAGAGATGCCAAGACACCTGACGAATAGCAGCATCCAGGAAGATAAAGAGCTGAGCAAGATGTAGAAGCAGTTTCCTGGGTCTGGGAAAGCAGAGGGGCCCACCAAAATAGAGGGGCACTGGGAAAGAACCCAAGTTTTCAGTTGAGACTCTAAGAGGACTACACTCTAGAGTAAGTATATGATAAGAGCAGGACTAAGTCAGAAACATATCAGCCCTAACAAAGCTTGGCACTCCCCTTTGACTGGATCAAGGTGGTCTGTCTCTATTCTGCTTGCCAAAAGAAAATTAAAACTTTCCTGAAAAAAAGATACCATCTAGAACCACTATGATAATTACCAGGCATGCCAAGAAACTAGATCAAATGTCCAAAATCAAAAAGAAAAAAACATTAGAAACAGACCTACAGCTGATCCAGATATTAGAATTATCAAGTAGGGACTTAAAAATAGCTATGGCTAATACGTTCAAGAAAGAAGATGTAGGGAATTTCACAAGAGGACTGGAATACATTTTTAAAAATCAAATGGAAATTTACAACTTAATAATAGAAGAAATTAAGAACTCAGTAGATGGGTGTGTTAGTTTAGGTTCTCCTAGAAGATGACACCAACACAGTGATAGATGTGCAGGAGATTTATTGGGAGGAACACTTATGCAAGAAGGAGGAGGGAGCAGGAGAAGGTGGAAAGAGGCTTCCAATCACAATGCAGGTCTGATTCCTATGGAAGGAGAGGATGATCAATATAGATAAAGTCTCAGGGTTCAGAACAGTTCCAAGAAAGTTTCAGTCAGGTTGATGAGGAGTCCTCAGGTCAAAGTTGCTCTTTTGAAGAGTCCTGCATCTCGCTGGAATGGACCTGATTTAGTAGCCCTCTGTGCTGGTGATTGGCTGGGACTTGCCCACGGAAAGTGTTGCCTCTGTGTAGACACAGCGGTGGATTCAGAGGGCAGCAGCTGGGAGGAGCGGTCAGTTACGGTCCACACAACAGGAAATCTGACTGGTATATTTTCAGTGCCATTGCATTCTACCCATCGGACCACACAGCTCTACTTCTCCATGCAGGTTCAAGGAGCAGCTCCTTCATGGTTCCTTGGGCTTCTTTTCCTGAGGGGAAAATTAGACATGGGAATTAATGGGATAAACTACAGACCTCATGGCTGCAATTGGTCTTGGGGTGTAACTGGCGCTTACTCTAACCCTTCCACACTATCTTTTCTAAATTACCCTCATCCTCAGCTATCACCTCAGCAAGTCCTTGTGGTTATGTAGCCTCTATCTCTGTCACTAAGGCCAGTTCATTTGTGTGCCCACCATGCCAGTTTGGGGTTAGCTGATGATGAAGGCTGACCAGTGTCGTTTTGTCTCCTTGGTTGTTCAGTGCCTCTTATGTGGTAGATTCTTTCTGGGGGGCATTAATATGTGATAAAAAAAATTCTCACTTTTTGGGACTTCCTCGGTGGTGCAGTGGTTAAGAATCCGCCTGCCAATACAGGGGACACGGGTTCAAGCCCTGGTCTGGGAAGATCCCACATGCCGCGGAGCAACTAAGCCCGTGCGCCACAACTACTGAGCCTGCTCTCTAGAGCCCGCGAGCCACAACTACTGAGCCTGCGTGCCACAACTACTGAAGCTCGTGCTCCTAGAGCCCGTGCTCTGCAACAAGAGAAGCCCATGCACCACAACGATGAGTAGCCCCCTCTCACTGCAACTAGAGAAAGCCCGCACACAGCAATGAAGACCCAACGCAGCCAAAAGTAAATAAATAAATAAATTTATAAAAAAAGAAAATTCTCACTTTTCATGTTCATGCCCCTATATCCACCCATATGCCTTTACCTCAGACTTGTCTGTCTCTAAACTTTCAGGCATATTCCTTCCAAGCCCCTAACCAGCATCCAGGCCGCTAGTCATTGCCTTAAACTTATACAATGTCATATGTCAACTATATCTCAATAAAGCTGGAAAAAAGTAATAAGAAAATTTTAAATAATGGAAAGGATATATCATGCAAAGTTAAACCAAAGAAAGCTGGTATAGTTTTACTCATATCAAAGTTGGAATTTGACCTATCCTGTGCTGACTTCAACACTCAAAGAAAACCAAGTTTTCTAACACTGAACTGCCAAAATAAGTAAATGCGTGTTTTTCAAAAATATCTTGAAAATTGTTTTGATGGATTGTCTAAATAAAAGATCAAATAAAATAATTTGAAGCATATTAACTATTTGAAATGCACATGGAGTAAATGCTGATAATGTTATTAATGATGTTCACCTTTGAATGGGATATTTTTAAGTAGGAAGATTTGTGAAAGTTTAATGATTTAATGTCCAAGTGTGCAAACAAAGGTAAAATTATAAAGCATGCTATATGTTTCCCAAAGCACTTTTCAAGTTTTAATGATAATGCTGTATATAGTGAAACCTCACATTAATTTGGAAAGGAGCATAAAGCTTTGGAAAGCTCTGAATGAATTAGATTTAGACTAACACTTTAGTAAAGAACAATAGTCCATTTACTTGGATAGGAAATAGCAATTGCTTCAACTTTATCCTGTGTTTTAACAAACCATTATCAGACTAACAAGGTGTAACTTACCTTAAGTAGTGATTAAACAATCAGTGCTAGTATTTCAGAATTTGTTTCAAAAGTTAAAGAAGGTTGGGACTTCCCTGGTGGTGCAGTGGTTAAGAATCTGCCTGCCAATGCAGGGGACACGGGTTCAAGCGCTGGTCTGGGAAGATCCCACATGCCGCAGAGCAACTAAGCCCGTGCGCCACAGCTACTGAGCCTGCACTCTAGAGCCCATGAGCCGCAACTACTGAGCCCGTGTGCCACAACTACTGAGCCTGCGCTCTAGAGCCGGAGATCCACAACTACTGAAGCCCACGCGCCTACAGCCCGTGCTCCACAATAAGAAAAGCCACCGCAATGAGAAGCCCACACACCACAACGAAGAGTAGCCCCCACTCGCTGCAACTAGAGAAAGCCTGTGTGCAGCAACGAGGACCCAACGCGGCCAAAAAAAAAAAAAGTTAAAGAAGGTTAATGAATATGACAAAGGAGATCAGGTCAGTGTTAGCTTGAAATGATCCTCAACTTGAAAGTGTTTTATCAGGCACAAGGATATTGGCACATTTTATACATTTGTTAATCTTGTGCGAAGGCTATATTCTGTCATAAAATAGTCTTCATTTGAGTAAAATGGGCAAGAGGCACAAACTCTTATGTCGGGTCTTCACAAAGGGAAACACAAATAAGTCAGAAATGGAGCTGTGTCACCAATGCTTTAGAATTTATTAATTAGATGAGACCACATGTATAAAGTGGCCAAGAGTATGGGCTCTGGAGTCAGACTGCCTGGCTTCCCATCCTGTTCTGCTACTTGCTGTGTGGCCTTGAGTAAGTTACCTAACCCCTACCTTCATTTTCTTACTGTAAAACAGGGCTGATAAAAGTAACCAATAAAACTTTCCCTGATCAAGTTCTAGGACAAGATTTTAAAAACACAGTGCCTGGCATTTAATAAGTGTTCAATAAGTATTAGTTCACTGTTATTAGAAATACCTGGCATGGGACTTCCCTGGTGGTCCAGTGGGTAAGGCTCCGCACTCCCAATGCAGGGGGCCCGAGTTCGATCCCTGGTCGGGGAACTAGATCTCACATGCATGCTGCAACTAAGAGGTCACATGCCCCAACTAAGACCCACTGCAGCCAAAATAAATTTAAAAAATTAAAAAAAAAGTACTTGGCATATGGTAGACCACTAAACATGCATCTACACACACAATCATATATACATATGTATATCAGTTAATTTATTAATCAATATATTAACATATGTATTAAGATATATTAATATATTAAATCACATTGTATTGTATTATACAATATCTAATATTATATTAGATTTACATGGTATTTTTATATACATTAGATATATATTAGACTAGATTAGCTCTCCAGATGTCTTTAATTCACAGCAAAAATATGAAAGTCAAAGGATATCCGTATCTGACAGCCCCTTAACATGCCCAGCTTGAGGAAAGATTTATCCCAATAGTTTCTTCTTTTTTTTTTTTAATGAAAGCTTCTTTTATTTATTTATTTATTTATTTATTTATTTATTTTTGGCTGTGTTGGGTCTTCGTTTCTGTGCGAGGGCTTTCTCTAGTTGCGGCAAGCGGGGGCCACTCTTCATCGCGGTGCGCGGGCCTCTCACTATCGCGGCCGCTCTTGTTGCGGAGCACAGGCTCCAGACGCGCAGGCTCAGTAGTTGTGGCGCACGGGCTTAGCTGCTCTGCGGCATGTGGGATCTTCCCAGAGCAGGGCTCGAACCCGTGTCCCCTGCATTGGCAGGCGGATTCTCAACCACTGCGCCACCAGGGAAGCCCCTATCCCGATAGTTTCTTATAGTATTTACTGCAAGTCCCTGGAAATCTCTACTAAGGAAGACTCAATTTTATTAGGAAATTCAAGAATCTAGATGTACAAATGTTACCTTTTCTTGTAACTATTCACATTGTTAAAGCTTCTCTATGTTGGGAAAAGAAAAGTAAGCAACTCCGCTCATATAAAAATGTGACCCACAGGCTATGTTTACCCTCATGAAAAATCTCTGGATAGTTCAAGGGGAAAAATGAGGTGGTCTCAAGTACACATAACAAGAATTACATAGGTAACTGCTTCAATTTTCTATCAAATGTTTACTAAAGGCACTTTCTAAAGCCTTTCATTATTCCTTAATAGATGGCCCTTTGAATAGTGCTTTTGTTATAGAGATTCTCCTGCAATGACGTTTATAAATGTAATATGGCTTCACTCCCCAGTTAATAGGACAATAGCACATTTTAGTAACCTATTCTTTGGATGTTCCCTTGGAGAATCTTCTCATTCAATTTGCTCTTCAACTCTTGGTGATACAGTAGTACAAAGGAGAAAAAACGGTTACCCACTTCTATGGGTAATTAAGATTTTATTTTAAAACTTAAGTAAGTAGTACATCTTTTGTAGTATACATATATGGAAAAGAGGGTTTTCCTGGCAGAAAATGAAACTGGCCTGGTAAAGATAGATCCAGAGAACCATATATCTCTAGTTAATACTTTACAAAATGCCTGGTACACAGTAAGTGCTAAATAAATAAGTCAGAGCTCTGAGACTGAAATTTTCAGAAACATTCTCTTCAAACCTTTCAATTCTCTCTCTTCAGGGTCCAGCTCAATGTCTGGCTAATTTAATTGAGGAATCGATTTTTAAAATATGCTAATGATTGACAATTCTTTTTTTCTTTCTTTTTAAAAAGATATTTGTACCGTTGTGGACTTCTAGTAATAGTGTAGGAGGTATAATAGAATGGTTCTCAAAAGCCCAAGCTCTGGAGTCAGTACAGATCCTTTCCAGAGCTGTAAACTTGAATAAATCACTTACCTCAGGTTCTTTAACCCTAAAATGGGGAGAGCACTATTGCCTCTGAGTGAGATAACCCATTTAGAGCGCTTAGCTACATTATCATGACCAGTGAAAAATCTATGAATTGCTGAGATTCAGAAATCCAGAAATTTAGAGATATTTTAGAGCAATGGAACACTTCTAGAGCCCACAAATCATGCCTCCTAAGAAGTTATCTGGGCAGCCACTGTTCGTGCTGGCCTCAAAACCACTATAATCCATGGCTTCCCACCTGGTTCCCTATTGTGATTACACTGGAGATGAAAGAGTCTGACATTCATTCACCAACGTTTATTCAGCACTTACTGTGTGTCCAGCATTTTGTAAGGTACTAACTAGAGATATAAAAATGAATAAGACAAGGAGTAGATAATTTGCAATTCAGTGTGATTAATGCTTTGGGATTCTACTTCCTCTCTTCCTGCTGGACCAGATTTATTCACTGAGAGAGTCCCCTGGAACAATTTACTTGGTTTAATGTAGACATTTTTCTGTAGTTCCTTTAGGGCTGAATTTACCTTAAAAAAATCTAGATGCATTTCTTTTCATTTTTCCAAAGTGGCAAAAGCTTTTTCTCATTTATTCCCAAGTTGCTGCTGGGGTATGACCCCTCACCGCCCAGCAGAGACCCCTAATGAGGGCTGAATTGGGCATGTCTCATTCTGATGAATAATGGGACTCGTCACCCTTCAGTGCCCTCCAGATTTACTCACAGGTCGCTGGGGACATTGCCAGCAAATAAATCCCCTAATCTGCTATAGGATCTTTTTCTCCTGCTGAGGCCCTTCCTGGGGCTTTTCACTGACTCCTTAGCTGGGTTACCTCAGGCTTATCCAATCCGGATGTCAAACCCAGAGTACCCTCAGTCCCCCAGATGCATGTCTGCACCAGGCAGATTTCTAGACTCTTTGGTCTGCTGTAGGCAGAGCCATGACCCTGTGAGTTTCCCCTTTTCTCATCAGTGTCTCCTCAGTCTGTGATGTACTTGTTTGTTAACCTGCAAGAACAAGTTCAGTACCCACACGGGCTGGCTCTTCACTTTGACTTATGCTCAACGGAGTCAACTATGTCTGCATACATGCAGTACGGTGGATTGAGCCCTCCTGGCCCTTCTGAAAGCATCCCTGGTCAACCTTGACCTTGAGTGTTGCTGTTTCCAGACACAGCCTTGGGTCGGGTGTGAAATGGGAGAAAACCGAATAAATCATGGCAGCAGGGCTGATGAGTGGCTTTTTCATTGCTTATGGTTGTCTCAGGAGCTCTGTGAAAATCTGTTGGTGCCAAACTCTGCCACTGCTACTGTCAGGCCCTTTGCAAGTAAATATTTTATCCTATTACTTTGGAAGATTACTTTTGCATTCAGAGCAGAAGTCTACTGAATAAACCAGAGGTACCCTAAAGAAATCACAGAAGGTTGCTTCGTAGGTTTCTTAGTTGTTCTGTGGCGTACCATCCCACGCCCCCTTACAGATGATCTGAGAGCGATTTTTGCCTTTCAGTGCAGTAAGATCAAAGAAACGCCTATCAACTGTTGCCTCTAATCGCTTTAGACAGTTCAAGCTTCTGGAATGCCCCAGTGTATCAGTTTAACATTTACTGTTGTGTGCCTTGTGCAAATAGATGCAGTTGAAATTTAAGCCTGTTATAATGGGGGGGTTGACCACGTGGAGCAGGGGGAGGAAAATTTCTACCCAAATTTGAAATGGCCAAATGCCAGCTCCATATTTTGCCCTGGTCCTCCTGGCTAAACTCAGGGTACCAGCTCCCATGCATTTCCTTCCGCTGCAAGCCTGGAAGCCCCCGTTCGCAGTGACTACAGACTGGATATTATCTAAACTCTCAGTGAATCACAGCTGACAGCGCTGCTATTTCTAAGCCACAGAATCACTCTTTGAACAAAATGCAAGCGCTGTGTCTTTTCAACCTGTTCTTCAACGGCGGAAGCAGCAGGATTCCAGCACTGTATAATAACTGTCAGAAACAATTTCTGCTCTGTAAGTGAGGTGAAGCAAAATGTCAAAATATTTGAATACATTTCATTGAGGATATCTTCTTTTAAATTAGTGAAGGCTAGAGAAGAAGAATCCCATTCTCTCGCATAATAAATATGCATGGAACCGGGGAGCCACGTGCATTCTAATAAAGCCGAGTCCTGTCTGGTTAATACGTTATAGGTCCACAACAATAAAACACAATAATTACTCGTTAAAGAGATGCCAGTGTTGGCCTTTTACCAACAGCCCTGAACATATAATTCATGATAAATTTAGTAAGGCTGAAGTCGGCCTGTTAATTAACCTATTTTCTGCAATGACTGGGACGGAGGAAGCCATCGTGTCATCCAGCACGGCGTTCTCCCAAATGCGCGCATCTCGTTGCTGGTTGGACTCTGCAGTTTGGACTCATCAACCTCACCACAGGATCCTTGCTTGTGTTCATACAGGTGAGAACGCTGTGGGAGAAGTGCTAAGGGAATACCTTACTCTGTAATTACCATATTCGAAAAAAGAAAATTGCAGGACGGTATACACACGGACTGGTGGGTTTAGGGGACTTTTTTTGGGAGCCAGCAGTTTAGGTAGGAAAACCTGAGGGGAGGGGCTTAGTGACCCAGGGGACTGCAGTAAGATGATGCACTGAGGACATACATTTTTACTTTTTTTTTTTTTTTTTAAATAAATTTATTTATTTATTTATTTATTTATTTTTGGCTGTGTTGGGTCTTCGTTTCTGTGCGAGGGCTTTCTCTAGTTGTGGCAAGCTGGGGCCACTCTTCATCGCGGTGCGCGGGCCTCTCACTGCCGCGGCCTCTCTTGTTGCGGAGCACAGGCTCCAGACGCGCAGGCTCAGTATTGTGGCTCACGGGCTTAGTTGCTCCGCGGCATGTGGGATCTTCCCAGACCAGGGCTCGAACCCGTGTCCCCTGCATTGGCAGGCAGATTCTCAACCACTGCGCCACCAGGGAAGCCCTACATTTTTCATTTTTTACTCAAAACCATTAACATGACAAAAAAAATATAAACATGTCATAGTGGTAGTAAACAGGAAAGGGTATCATTTTCCGCCAGAAATTAAGAAATTTCTGGACTATAGAAAATAGAAGGGCTAAAACTGGCCAGAGCGGAGAGTGCCACAGTCTAACATAAACCAAGAAGAAAACCACCCTGAACTTACAGTTTTCTGAATCTGCTATTACTCCCTAGTAAATGAATAGGAAGAGGAAAGACAGGTCCTGGGAAATTATCAGGATTTTTTTTTTTTCTTTCTTAAAAACCTGCTTTAGAACATTCCCCCTCCTTGCTCTCTCATACTGAACGGTACGTAGCAGAGGTGCTTGCCACCAGCCTCCAAGTCAATAACTATTCTCTAAGGAAAGTGCTGGAACTGGGTGTAGACCTGAGGGAACAGTAAACTCCATGACAGATGTCGGGTGGGAGGCAAAGACATTCATGTCCTCGAATGAATAATATACTTCTTATTTTACCAATGGAGAGGAGGGCTTTGGAGTATGTGGGCATAAACAGGCAGGCTGATGGAAACTCCTCCTCCCCTTCCAGGCAGGAGAGAGGCATGAGGGAGAAACAGAGGAAACCTATTCTAGTTCCATACATTCATCAACCTCACTCATTATTCATAAAAATGATTGGGCAAATAAGGATAACCAGACATTGTCTAAAAACTAACAGGATAAAAGAGAAGAACCAAGTGAACCAGAAGAATGACTGGAAACAGAGATAATTCAGAGTGACAACATTATTAAATCAGAAGAAAACATTAAATCAGTCCTAATTAGTATCGTCAGTGAAATTCTAAAGTTTATTTATCCATAAAAGTAGAACACACTGCTATGAAAAAGGAACAAACAGAAAATGAAGAATTCTTGGAAACTAAAATTTTCATCGCTGGAATTTAAAAATTAACAGAGGGCTAAATAATAGAAAGGACTTAGATAAAAATATATTACTAATCTGGAAAATAAAGTTGAGGAAATGTCTTAGAACATAAAGGGCGTTAGAGACAAACATATTGTAAGAACTGAGTTTAGGCACTTGTAAGATCAATATCTAAGTTCCAACATCCATCTAATTGGTATTTTTTTGTAAGAGTCAGAGAGAAGTGAAGAAATAATAGAAAAAAATTTTCCCCCAATGTAAGTCACAAACTTCAAACTGAAAGAGTCTATTGAATGGTAAAGAAATTGAATGGGAAAATGAAATATCTGAGCTAAGATATTTCAACAGTAAGAAATTTGTTAATAAAATTTACTACTTTAATAGTTTAAAAGCTAAAAGCTGTGTTAATAGTCAAAATAATATGTTTGTACATATTCATCATTACTATTCACATTATGTTGAGTGGCTAAGACTAGAGAATTAATTAGTAGATATAAATATTGGTGAGTAAACTTAAGGTTTCAACCTACTGTCAATAGGAAAAAGCAAATTAAATCCACTCAGTATGAACATGTGTTCTTCCAATGAGCATTTAAAAGTTTGAAAATGGGGAAACAGGCAGTCTCAAACATTGTTGCTGGGAGTGTAAAATGGGAAAGCTTTGAGAAGGCGGAACTTGGTATATTTACTGAAACTTAAAATTCAGAGATTTTTAGAGAGAAGGTATTTTTCTAGATATATACTGCAGAGAAATATTTGTGGGTGTGCATGAAACTTCACGTGAAGGAGGTTCATTGCCATATTGTTTATCTAAAGAAGAGAAGGGCAGCAACCCAAATGTTAAAAATAGAGAAATGGGTCAAAGAAATGAAGATTATAACTACTGAGACATAGGATGTAGTTGTAAAAAAAATTGAAATGTGGTTCTTTGAAATCCCCAGAGGAACCAACAGCATGATATTTGGAAAGGAGCGAGAGAAACACTGGGGTTGTGGTCTCCTTCCCCAGCCTGTCTGGTCTGTAAGTTGCTGCTGCCTGTGGTGGGCAACGGTGGCCATCTTCTGTATTCAGAATCACCCCAAATTCAGAATTTCAAGGGAAATTCCCCTGGGTACCTCCCGCTTCAAACATCACCCCCCCCCCCCCCCGCCAACTACAAAGCTCCCTCGAAGAAGGGACAACAAAAGTTGTTCTTACCTTCCTTCTCACGTTTTGTCTCCATGTTCTTCTGTCCTCCTTTAGCTCTCTCACCACTGTGAAGCCCGGGTGCTGTGAATGGTACTTGAGAGTGTGCTTCCTTGAGCTTAGAGTCTAAAGAATTCTGTTTTCATCCATTCCCCTCCCCCACCCCTCAACTATGAACTCCCTCCACAGTAATCGATGCTCCTCCTGTTTAAAAATCAGATGGAAGAAGGTCCACAGGACAGAGCATCTTTAGTTATTTACTTATATCATCTCTTCCAGGAAGCAGGACTTAAAAGAATTCAGGGAATGAGAAATGAAGGGAAAAATTGAGATGTATAATGAGCATCTTGCATTGTTAAAGTGTTTTTCTTAAATAAAAATCTGCAGGGATCTGTGTTTTGGCAAGTTCCCTAGGTGAGTCCCTTGATGACCACGTTAGGAACGGCTCTCCTGTTGAACGAGTTCTCCTTGGTAGCAGAGCAATAGTGATGGACCAACGAGATGGACACTCCTGATTCCAGAGCATTAGTGGACATCTGGAATCTGGGTGGCTGCTTGCTTAGAGTAAGAGAAGCAGAAAGGGAAAGATGGGCAGAGGAAGCTCAGACAAGAGATGATGGATCCAGCTGTTGGCTGAACTCCTTTGCAGTTCTTTTGAAGCCTGGCTGCACTCACTGTCACTGTGGGAGGTTCTCCAGGGTCTTTATGATGATCCCACTTTCCTCATCTTGCTTTGTTAGAATGGGTATCTCAGCCTTAATCTCACCAAAGGGGTGAAAGTTGGTTCTTGGGAGGGGAGTTAAAAGAGTCTTAGATATAATAAAATCTTATTCCTTAATATTTAATTGCTCTCATTAGGGAGAAATTTAATCTAAATTTTAATTAATTAATCAGAATGATTTAATTTAAATTCATTGATTAAAATAAGGTTTTCTCCTTAGGGGAATGATAGAGAAAAAGAAGGTTGAGAAATATGCAGCACGACCTGACTGGGACAAGTACACTTTTCCCTAAATATTTAAAAAAACAAACAAACACAAAGGAGAAAAGAAAAGCAATTCTTTTCCTCAAAGTTCCTAAGGTTCTTTTGTAATATCCACAAAAGTGAATTTTAAATTCTATGATTCCGGTCCATTCTTAGAGCAGCAGGAAGAAATCCACATTCATATCATCCTGTCAGAGAAAGAGAACTTAAAATTGTCTTATGTCCAATAATCAATGAGCCATCTAGCCTAGGTTCAAGTTATCCAATCGTTGATCGCCACTTCTCTGTTTTGCACTGAAAATATCGTAAGATCAGCAAGCTGATATGACAAGAAATAAAAATTGACTATAAAAATAATAAGCCAATCCCATAACTATTTTATAGCTTTTGGGGGGGTTAGGAAAATAATATTCTTACTCCCAATATTGATAAAGCTTTAGAAAAAGGGACTTATTTCTCCCTGTGTTACCATAATTTTACATGTCATTCTCCTCTGACTATGAAAAAATTATCTGTAGGAGTTTGAAGGTTCTGTTAATGTGTGTGTTGATTTAAGGTAATATAGCCTTTTATAAAACCAAACTAAAGAATATACTACCTATGGAAGAAAACAAAAAGAAATTGTTTTGTTTGGACAAAACAATAGGACAACTCTCTTCTTTACATTATAATAATGTCCACAAGAATCGTTTGAATTGGAAAATAAACCAGGTAATGAAAGCCATTCTTCTGCTTCATTAAAGATCTCCGCCACTTGAAGGGATATTGGTCCTACCTACTTCTACATAATCTTAATAACTTTACTGTTGTTCCATTAGAACTGTTACCCTCTTATGCATTTGCAGAACCTCTTTAATGATATAAATGAGACTCTACTTGGATCCTCTCACATGTCTGGGTAATTTTAATTCTAAAGTATATTGTGGTCTCTTGGCTAATTGGTTAAGAGGCTCTTTTCCCTTCCATTCACCTCTTTTAAAATTACCTTGAATTCTGAAAGCAGTAAAAGTGATCTTTCAAGTTGCCTTGTTCACTCCTCTTGAAATAAACTATAAATACTTACCTAAAACAACCCTGAAATATGAGATATTTTGAATACAGTAGGAGACACGACAGGAGTGCTAATGGTAGGTAGACTCCTTGATTCATTGGCTTATCTCATTTATCCAAAATAAAAATATATCTAACTTTTCTTTAAAACTTTCACTTCATTATTGGGTAAAGTCTGAGTCCTATGTGTACTTATCAGTATTAGGTAGCAAAAATGTCACAGATATTTATTTATAAATCAATAGGAAATATTGCCAGCTTACGACAAAAAAAATAAAAGAAAAAAGGAAAGTTTGATTCAAGAACAGAAGAGATAAGAATATTGAATATTTAGGGTCTTTCTCTGACATTACACATCAGGAATTGCAATTATTATCGATCACCCATGTCATAGGTAGGCATCATTTTTGTTCATAATAAGATTCCTTCCTCAGTAATGACAAGATTAGGATGGAGAGCCTATGTCATACCCATCTGAATGAAAAGGGTCTCTTTCAGCAGCAAGTAACAGAAAATCCCAAAGTGTAAGGAAATTTATTGGCTCCTGTAAAGCCCATGGGTGGAACTGGCTTCCAGGTGCTTTGGGTGGAAATTTCCCTTTATCTCTTAGCTGGGCTCTGCTCTCCTTTGTGAGTTGGCCTTGTCTTCTTCAGGCTCTATTCTGTGGCAAGAAGACTGGAGAAAAGATTCTGAACCATGCCTGCCTGGTCCCACAGCACTTGTTCCCTGTTCCCCTGGACATGCCTTGACCCCTAGCAATGTGACTTTACACTATGTCTGTTCAGACTTGTGGTACCTTCTGGTCCCGCTTAGCTGGAATCCTAGACTCTTTCTTATTGACTAACTTATTTTATTGCTTTCTAGACATCAGTGTGACATTCTATGAGCACCAAACACATGGTTGTTTTATTCTTTTAAGATCCATGATTCTTGATCCTGGTTGTATAATTAAACACCCAAGGAGTATTTAAAAAATACTGTTGCCCAGGGCACACTCCAAGGCAAATAAATTAGGACATCTTGGGATGGGGCTCAGGCACGTTTATATTTAAAAAGTGCCCCCAACCATGATTCTAATATATGTCCTTAGTCAGTGTTATGTTGGTAAATATTTAATAGCCAGCTCTCTGGAGTGGAGGGGTGGGGAGGAAGAGGCCCTGATTTGTAGGGTTTGCTGCTTTCCATGATGTAAATACTCCCACCATGGCCAATTCAAGCTATGAACACTTGAAGAGGGGAAGAGATGTGCACATCTGGCTCTGGTGAGTTGTGACCCGTCTCCAGCACACAATACACACTGATAGAATAGGTTAGTTGATTAGCAGCTAATTCTTTGCAGCACTTAACACTGTTGACTAATTCCTTTTTCCTGAAAAGCTGTCTCCCTTTGGTTTCTGAGATACAACATTTCCTAGTTCTCTTCCTGTCTCCCTGGATGTTCTTTCAATTCCCATTTCAGACCTGCCATCTTTTAACTGAACTTTACATGTTGGATCTCCTCAGTACTTGATCCTGGGCTCTATTCTCCTTACCCTAAGTTCTCTCTTACCCTTAAGGTCTCATTCCTGCCCTTGCTCCAATTCCTATCCATGTAATTCATGACTGAGTATTAAGCCTTCAACAGTGACCTTTCTCCTGGGCAGACCCCAATATCCAACTGCCTACTCCTCATCTCCACATGGATGGCTCAGGTCTCCCTGAAATTCAACATTATAAAAATGGTGCCTATGGTTCTTCCTTCATCTTCCTAAATCACATAGCTCTCTAGTTTTCTATAGCGAGTGAATGGCACCACCATTCCCACCATTGGACAAGCCAGCATCCAGGGAGTCACTGTTGACACCTGCTCACCTTCATATCAAACGATCACTATGTCCTGCTGATCTTTATTTCCTTAAATTGTTCTTGAAACCATTCACTTCTCCCCATGTTCAGTGCTGAAATAAACCCTAGAGGCGAGAGAGGCTGACTTCCAGAGAGGTACATTTGAATGAACATGAAGGGTGAGTAGGAAATTGATGAAGAAGAGGAGGAAGGTATTCTGGACAGAGAAAGCCACATACTTACCTTCACCACGACAGACCCCTCAATGCCATTTTCCATCTCTACCTGCCTGTCTACTAGGCATCGCAAGTTTTTTTTTTTTTTTTTAAAGGAATTCCTTTATTTTTATTATTTATTTATTTTTAGCTGTGTTGGGTCTTCGTTTCTGTGCGAGGGCTTTCTCCAGTTGTGGCAAGCGGGGGCCGCTCTTCATCGCGGTGCGTGGGCCTCTCTCTATCGCGGCCTCTCTTGTTGCGGAGCACAGGCTCCAGACGCGCAGAGCTCAGTAGTTGTGGCTCACGGATCTAGTTGCTCCGCGGCATGTGGGATCTTCCCAGAGCAGGGCTCGAACCCGTGTCCCCTGCATTGGCAAGCTGACGCTCAACCACTGCGCCACCAGGGAAGCCCGCATCTCAAGTTTAACTCCAGTAAAGCAGAAACTTGATTCTGCCCACATCTCTATATTTTGAACTATTCTTCCCTGTCTTGGGAAATGGCCCAACTCTCCATCCACCAGTTGCTAAATGCAAACACTTAGGAATCATCATGTTTTCACCCCCACATCCAGTTCCTCAGCAAGATTTATTTGCTCTTCCTAAAACTATGCCCCGAATAGGTCTACTTTTCCCAACCTCCACTGCTACTACCTTTGTCTAAGCAACTGCATATACTGCTAGAATCATAGCAATACCCTTCTAAGCAGTCTCCCTCAAATCCTTTTTCAACATAGGCCGATGGCTTTTATAAAAATAATCAGATCATATTTCCCCTTAAAGTCTTCCAATTGCTTTCCATCATACTTAGAATAAATTGCAACTCCTAGCCCAGCCTATAAGTCTCTGCACAACCTAGACCCAGACCACCTTTCGTGCCGTGTCCACTGCCAACCTCACTCCAATCTCCACTGGCACTGGCTTTCTTTCTGTTTTACAAACACACAAAACTCCCTTCCCCCTCCACAGTTCCCCTTCTCTCCAGTCTGAGGAACCTTCATTCTTGCTGCTCCTCTCCTAGAATGATCTGATCTCAACTCTTCATCTCCAGGAAGGCCTTCCTGGGCCATACAGACTTAATTAGTCACCAGCTTACCCACCCATCTTACTGGCCATCATATCACTCTGTTCTGTTTTCTTTACAGCACTCCTCATTACCTGAACACTTATTCATTTATCTGTGTACTCCCCATTCTCTACGAGAATATGTTCCCCCTTCCATCTATAATAATGGTCTCCGTGGGTGCAGGGATCTTATCTGTCTTATTTATCCCTATTTCCTCTAGAAATGTGCCTGGAATGTAGTAAGTCCTCAGTAAATACTTATGGTTGACACATATTTACTGTTGAAAATGTTTTCAAAGACAGGGACAAGAAAAAAGTAACCATTTACCCTAAATGTGTCTTGTTCAAATGACTTGTGTGACCTCAGGCAATCAGTTACATCCCTTCTTTATTTGGTTCCTTACTCTGTAAAATGCAAATAATAATATTTCCTATATATATATATATTTGCTAATATAAAGAATTTAACTATGAGAATACAAAGTACTTTTGTAGCATAAATGTATGGTAACTAAGTATGTGGTAGGGACACCAACTATTAAATCATGGTTGTCCACAGCCCACATCCCCTCCAGCTTCTAAGGAGCCCAAGTCTTGGCCTGATCCTGTAAATCAGGGTAAGGAGTGAGGAGGAAATTGAAGAGGAAAGGAGGTTAATGGGATTTATATTGCAGATGGAGAGGATTACTCATTGAAAAGGGGGAAAAAAGAGAAAGAAGGCCAGAGAGAGTGGAAAAAAAAAAAAGAGCTAGAAAGATGCTCTGGCTAAATTGGAGGGTGGGTTTTGGAGAGATGAGAAGAAGGAAAGGGCATTAGGATCAGCTCTGGCACAAGTAGCTCTCCATGGGAAGGCAGCGGTGTGGAGAGGGAAAGAGGATTTCACAAAGATTTGCTGTGGTTTATGAGTCCTTTTGTTGGCACTTCCAGATGACAGTAAAGACTTAATTTGATTTCCAATTAATTTTTTGGCCACCAGTTTGTTTTCTTTACTGTAAACCCACAGCCCCTTTCTGGGGCCGACCTTGGGGAGAGAACAGCAGGCCTGGCTTTGTGAGGATTGTAGAGGGAAATGTAAGTGTCACCCCCTGGCCCCTGGTCATCTTGCATATGACACATCCCATAGACTTAGCTGGGAAATTGTGTCTCAAATGCAGCAACTTGCATGTGGAAGAATGGGAAGATAGAGACAAAGAACTCAAATAAATGAACTTCTTCAATGTGGAAGGCACTGGGCTAGGAGCATAGGAATGGTTATTAACTTGCCACAAGGTTATACAGCCAAGCCAGGATTTTACTGGGCTCAGTCTGACTCCAGAAAAAGCCTTATGACACAGTGCCTTCCAGCCGCTGATGTTAAGAAACTTTAGTCTTGGCACTGGAAAGCTGGGTGATGAATCTGGCTTTGGCTTTTACCAGCCATGCAACTTTAGGAACAACATAGAAACCATATCCTCATTTCTAAAATAAAATGTTGAGCCAGGTCAGTGCCTTCCAGACACTAGTGTGAGAGGCAGCGTCAGTCTGTAAGGAAATTTTCATTGGTCAGTGAGTGTCGAATTAAAAAAAAAAAAAAAGATAATGTTACATCTGCATCATTATATATTTGTAACTGGAAGATTGCTAAGCACCTTTTCTTGGAAATGAATGTTCTATTTTTTATTATAAAGATAATTGTATTTTATGATAACATGGTGATATAGACAGTATTTTTGAAGAAAACAATTGTCTTGGCTTAACAATATAAAAAGTTCCAACCTTTTTGTTGGTCCATCAACAGCTGTGAATTCATTGAATTAGATTATTTCTTTAAAAAAATTTTTTTAAATTTTATATTGGACTATAGTTGATTTACAATGTTGTGTTACTTTCAGGCATACAGCAAAGTGATTCAGTTATACATATGCATATATCTATTTTTTTCAAAGAATTCGATTATCTCTAAAGTGCCTTCTAGCTTTGAAAATCTTGACTAGGGAGGAGAGTTTCAAACTCAAATTCTTGAAGAGTTTATTCAGGTAGTTAAATATTGAGTTAAGCAAGGTGTAGGGCAACAGGTACTAAGCTGTTTATAGCAATCCCACTGTAAGATTTACTAGTTACACTGCCTTTTAGAAAGCATTGTCCATCTCAAGCAAATAATAACCAAATAAATGTGTTAATGGCTAGTACGTGACTGCTGGCTGCCACTTTGCAAACCCTGCTTAGTTAATTTCTAACAGTTTTCTTGCAGTTCTAATAGTCTAAATTCCTGGTTTCAATCCCCCACCAAAATATTTAAGCACATAATTATTTTAAAAATTTTATTCATTAGTTAACCTGGCAATAAAAATTACATTATATTGTGGTCTATAAGTGCTTCATATCATTCTGGAGATTGTTTGACAGCAAGAGCATGTCTTTATAAGCTATTATATGCAGGCTTTTTGCTTGGGCAAAGATGTGGAGTCGGGGCCTATTGAGAGTGTTTGAAAAAACATAAGTTGAATTTCTGTATTGACTATATCACAGCATCTGATTGAACAGCAGAACTGCTAGGTCTCATTCTTTACATTCTTATTTTACGGTTTCTTCATGAATATGATAATATCATCCCCCCAAAATTAATGAAATAAGCAGTCAGGCTACCGTCTGCATTATGAAATCTCAAAAGCAAGAATTGAAGCTCCTCTAACAATTTTCTAATTTCAGGAAGAGCAATGCAAGCTTTTTACCATTTTCCAAAAGTTTTCGCTTTGTGGATTTTCAACTGTATGAACTGTTGGAAAGTATCCTGTCCTGTAATGTAGCTTTAATCCATCTTCCTTTCTCAGGGGGGAGAAAAAAAAGAATCAGCTACAAAAGAAATGGTATCTTGGAGGTATGTAGAACGAGAAGATGCCATCAACCTACTTAAGTCTTTGTTTTGATATATGATTGTAGACTAAGGGGAGCTTCCAGACATGGTAAGCATCCAGCTCCTTTGGTGTTGGTTCCCACAAAAGTCCAATAAGGGAAAAAAAAACGTGATGAGTTTGAGCATGATTTGAGTAACACTGAGAGACAAGAATAGGAAGCTTTGAGAGATAAGTGACCCTGAGTCTCTTGTTTAACGGCGAGGTCCTCCTAGGATAGGGGGGTCTCTGGAGGTCCCCAGGGGGCTAGTGGCAGAGCAAATATGAGAGCACTCATCTCTCTGCCTTGTTAGTGTTCTCTATACTACACCAGATTCATCACTAGACAATAGTTGTCCTTAACCATTTTGGCGGGTTTCAGCCCCTTCTAGTCTTTAGTCTCTGCTGTGATTATCCTTAAAGTTTTATCCTTGGTCCTATGCCCTTTGATCCATCTTTTAGATTTGAGCATCTAGGAGAAGGCCTCTCTAGCCATGCTGACTCCCCATCCTTGCCTTTGTATTGCCACAATTTGCAGAGCTATCCATTGATTTATGTGTATTTGGGTATTCTCAGTTCTGAGCCAGCTTTCCTTTTGTAGTCTCGAGGCATGGCAGTCTTTCCTGATTTTTCTCTGAGTGTCCAGAAGCAAAATGTATTGACACTTAAGGTCACATTTCCCAAAGTGGGGTCCACAGAAAAATGAAGTTCCATGGGGTAATTCCATGAGCTTCTATTGTTGTGGGGAGTGAGCAGAAGAAGTATTCCCTGATTGAATACATCTAAGGAACACTGGATTCAAATATTTTCAGACACTTTTTCCTGAATGATTTCCCAAGACATGAATTTCCAAGGGGGTGATATAGTAGGGCTGCTGGTATCTACTAATATTTTACTTTGGAAACCTTTTTTTTTTTTTTTAACTCTAGGAATTTATTTACGAAAATTCTAGTTTTATGACAATGGTAGCCAAATACTAGTGCATAGGGTATAACCTGGGGAGCTTAGCAAACATTCAGATTTGTAGGCCTCATCTTCTCAGTGAGTGATTCAATAGTTCTTCCAGGGAACTCAGGAATCTGCATTCTATGAAGTATCCCAGGACAGTGCTTCTCAAACTTTAACTTGAATGGGAATTACCTGGGATTTTGTTAAATGCAGATTCTGATTCCATAGACCTGTGCTGGGGCTTTAGATCCTGCATTTCTAATAGTTTCCAGGCGAAGCTATTGTTTACTGGTCCGAAGTCCACACTTAGAATAGCAAGGCTGCAATGATTCTGACCATCCCGTGTTCTCCACTTCTGTTATTATCACAAATGTCACTGTCTTCTAAGATTTCTGTCACTTTCAATTCCTGAAGTGTTGCCTTATTGGTCATTATTAAGTTCAGAATTGTAGTTTCCTTCATTGCTTATTCTGCCATCTGAGAGGTAGAACAGTTAGCAAACACATCAAGATTTATCAGATGCTCTTGTTCTAACCTAATGTGACGTGCAGATAGCTGCAGTCTTCATCTCACTATTCTGTCACTAATCTGTGTCAGGATTTTGGTCTGACTCCGGTATTGCCATGTAGTCCTCCAGTCCTACTGATGCTGGGAGGAAAAAAGTTTCCTCTACCCTTCTAGGTTCTTCTGGCTGGTCTAAGAATTAAAATGACATGAGAGAGATTAACGGGAGAAAATCAAACAAAGTGTAATAACATATATAAATGGGAGAGACCCAGGGAAACTGAATAACTCTCCAAAACTGCTGAAACCCTCACTTTAAATACTATCTTCAGCTAAAGATAAAAGAGGTTGTTGGGGGTAGTGGTTTGGGACTTCAAGGGGGAGGAAGGCAATTCATGTGGATATGGAAGAGCAAATGTTTGGTAAACAAATACTTGCTGAGCCATGCAGAGACAATGGGACATAGAGTGGGCTCTGATTTCTAGGCCCTGCCAAATTTCCCCCATCACACCTAGCCCTTGTTCTTTACAAGTATCTCTGGTGATAGCTCTATTTTGGGGACAGGATCTCTGTCTAAATTATTTTAGGCAGTTAGGGGGATAGTCAAAGTTTCTTCCTGAGTCTTTTGGGCCTTGATTGTTTTCAGTTCGAAATAATCCTCATGCCAGAGAGACATTTTGGGGTGGCATATCTACCACTACCTTTTTTGCTATTGTTGTCATATATTTGCCTTCTACATATGTTATTAACTCCATAATCATTATTAATGTTTGTGTTTGTAACAGTAAGTTGCTTTTTAAAGAAATTAAGAAATTCAGAAAAGAGAAAATCTTTTATATGTGTTCATATATTTACTATTTCTGGCCTTCTTTCTTCCTTTGTGTATATTCATATTTCCATGGTATTATTTCCTTTTACCCTGAAGAACTTTCTCTGCATTTCTCGTAGTGTGGATGTGCTGCTGCAAAATTCTCTTGGCTTTTGTTAATCTGAAAATGTCTTTATTTCACCTTCATTTCATCCCTTTTATTCTTTTTCTTTTGAAATAATTATAGATTTACAGGATGTTCCAAAAAATATATACAAGGCAGTCCCATGTATCCTCCCCCAAAATCTACCTTCATTTTTTAATATTATGTATGTGAATACATCCAGAACTTGAAGTCATGTGTGTTAGTCCATTTGGTGTCCTAGAAGTGACTGGTGCTCTGTTGATTCTTCTTTAAGCCTTTTACTTTTTCTGACTCAGTTTGAATAGTTTCTATTGACTCGTCTTCAGGATCATGGATGTTTTCTTCTGCAGTGTCTGATCTGCTGTAAAGTCTGTCCAATGGCTTTTAAAAAAATTTCAGATATTGCATTTTTCAATTCTAGCGTTTTCCTTTGGTGTTTAAAAAAATAGTTTTATTGTTCTCCTGCAATAATGCTTATCTTTCTCCATTATATCCATATTTTTCTGCAAATTCCTGGTATATTTTATGTTGTTTTAAAGTCTTCTGGGGAATTCCCTGGTGGCACAGTGGTTAAGAATCCACCTGCCAATGCAGGGGACACGGGTTCGAGCCCTGGTCTGGGAAGATCCCACATGCCGCAGAGCAGCTAAGCCTGTGCGCCACAACTACTGAGCCTGCGTTCTAGAGCCCTTGAGCCACAACTACTGAGCCCACGTGCCACAACTACTGAAGCCCCTGCACCTAGAGCCCATGCTCCACAACAAGAGAAGCCACCGCAATGAGAAGCCTGTGCACTGCAATGAAGAGTAGCCCCTGCTCTCCACAGCTAGAGCAAGCCCGCATGCAGCAATGAAGACCCAATGCAGCCAAAAATAAATAAATAAATAAAGTTAAAAAAAATCTATAAAGCCTTCTGCAAATTCCCATATCTTTTTTTTTTAGAATATGTGCCATGTATTAGATTTACTTCTCTTTTAATTAATTAATTCATTTTAAAATTTATTTATTTATTTATTTATTTACTTTTGGCTGCACTGGTCCTCACTGCTGCACACAGGCCCTCTCTAGTTGCAGCGAGTGGGGGCCACTCCTTGTTGCGGTGCACGGGCTTCTCATTGCAGTGGCCCCTCCCATTGCGGAGCACGGGCTCTAGGCACGTGGGCTTCAGTAGTTGTGGCACACACGCTCAGTAGCTGTGGCGCACACGCTCTAGAGAGCAGGCTCAGTAGTTGTGGCACACAGGCTTAGCTGCTCCACAGCATGTGGGATCTTCCCAGACCAGGGCTCAAACCCGCGTCCCCTGCATCGGCAGGTGGATTCTTAACCACTGCACCACCAGGGAAGTCCCCCATATCAGTTTTTATTGAATGTTTTTCCTTTTAATATAGTTCACATTTTCTTATTTATTCTCAAGTCTTATAAGTTTGTATTGTACTCTGAACATTGTATATAATAAACAGTGGGAACTGAGGAAAAGTTGTTTTGTTTTACTCATTTCTCAGAACATTGAAACCTTTCCTCCACCTGGTCCTTAGACTGAGGCCAATTCATTCATATTTCTCCCAGAGCCGAGTTGAGCAGGAGATAGGCTGCAACTTTTAATTAGATTGAGATCACCTGTGATTAGCCCAACCCCCAGACTCCTGTGCCACCACTGTGGTTTACATCTTGTCAGTATTTAAGCAGGGAGGGAGTTGGGCAACAGTTTCAGATATTTTTAGTTGACCTTTGGATTCATCTCTGGTGGGGCAAGTGCAAGACTATGTGATTTCTCTGATTTCAAGCCCTTCTTCATTACATTTCTTTGCATAATTCAGGGTAGGGTTAGGTAGGGATGGGAAGAGAAGAATTGTCAGGCAGTTTGCATTTGAGTCTTTTTGAGATTCGAATCCTTTCTGCCAGCCCAGACTGTCAGAATGTCCCTGCAAAGTCTCCTCATCTATGGTGAGTCTATGACAACTTCTCCATCTATCGTCCACAGATCAGGCATCTGACCCCAGAGGTGGAAGGGTCTACCATTCTCTTCTCACCCTTGTAGTGCTCGTTTCTCTCTGGAGCTCAACTAATCCAGGCTTCCTTGCTTCCTCTGTTCTTTGCTAGCCCCATTAACAAGTGTAATTTTAAAATTTTCAGGTTGTGTTGTTGTTGTTTTTACAATGAGAACAGAGGTCTTTTGCTTCCTTCTTTATCCTAACCATTTTAAGTAATCACAAAGCAAGCGAATACTCCCCCCACTTTTTATTTGAAATAGGTAAACCTAGAGTACATTTAATTGCTACGTAAATAATTCTTTTATTTTTTTTTAATCTTTAAATTTATTATTTATTTATTATGTTTATTTTTGGCTGTGTTGGGTCTTCGTTTCTGTGTGAGGGCTTTCTCCAGTTGCGGCGAGTGGGGGCCACTCTTCATCGCGGTGCGCGGGCCTCTCACTATCGCGGCCTCTCTTGTTGCGGAGCACAGGCTCCAGACGCCCAGGCTCAGTAGTTGTGGCTCACGGCCCCAGTTGCTCCGCGGCATGTGGGATCTTCCCAGACCAGGGCTCGAACCTGTGTCCCCTGCATTGGCAGGCAGATTCTCAACCACTGCGCCACCAGGGAAGCCCCAGTAAATAATTCTTACTAGCAAACTTTTTGAATAAACTCCATGACTATGCACTGGATAATGGTTACGATTCAATTTTCCTTGATTTCTAGGTAACAGCTGAAGTCCATCTTGAGGCATATGTGGAGTTAATGCTGGCTACATTGGGTGTCTAGGGCCATTGTTGATTCCGTGTGGGATGGCTGGGTACTTTAGCTGGGATAATTTCTGTTACTACTTCCTTAAGAGCTTTCCAAGGAAAGAATTCCCTCGAGTATTTTCCCCTTTACCATTCTTCCTTTGCTTTTTCTATGTAACTAAAGCAAAAAGAGAAATTCCCTAAGATAGAATCTCACCCCAAAGCCACTTCCCATGACTATCAGAAGCCTTTAATTTCTTCTTGACTTTTGGAGAAAAAGGTAAATAGCTCTCGTCCCGTAAGTTTCCCAGCTGGAAATGACTACCATTAATGTCATTAAAATTCATTGATAATTGCTCTGTTGGCAGATCTTTAGTAATAATTCTTCTAGCCTCAAATTCAAAACTTCCATAGGTGTTTTCTGAAAGAATTTGTAACTCTATTAAAACGTATACACTGAATGAAATTTAAATCTGTTTTAAAAATTAATTTAAAATGGCTTTGTGACATTGCTGTTTGAATTATAGTCATCATAGTTATCTTACATTTAAATTGACTATTTATGTTAATATCCTTCAATTTCTGCATACTACGAAAAGTGATTTAAAATGGAAATCACACCCAAAGATATATATTAATGATAGTTGTTGCAAACAGCAAACCCCACTGTTCTCTATGACCATGAGAAGATGATTTAGGGCTCCTCTTCCTTTCCCTTCTATCTTGAGTCTTCTTCTGGTGGTTGAGCAATGCATACAATCATGGCCCCATATATTTTTCCACAGTCTATGTCTCACTGTGGGCCAAGGAAGAGGCAAAAAAAAAGGAGGACCATGACAGAGGGGAACGAACGTTTTGTGACTGCCTAGTACCTGGAGTCATGGGATAATTGGCAAGATTCTCTTTTGTTTTCTCCTCCATACTATCTCCATCCAAATCTTTCTTTTTGCATGTGTGTTTATACTCATCGCCTTCTACGAAATAGTCATACATTACACAGACTAATGAGACCATGGGCATCAGCCCATTTCTTCTTTTAGCTTGTCTCTTTGACATTCACTTCAGCCTCTGTCTTTGTTACAACCAAATCATCCTTCTTCTGACAATTACAGAGAGGATTAAAAAGAATTTGTTAGTTTCCAAGTAGACTATCAAATGTATGATCAACTCTGAGTGTTTGGTGTATACCAGGCGAGGGTGTTAGCTGAATACAAGGTTATGTGGATTATCACACAGATCAAGAAATTTATCTCCAAAACAATTGCTTATATATACTTTGATTATATGTACTTTATATGGGTTTTTTTGTTGACAGGGTCATTCTTTTTGTCTGTTAAGAGTTTGTCATGTATTCAGGCAAGATCCTGGTAGGGCAGGAATAACTAATAATTATTCTCTATTAGCACTAGTGGGTATGACCCCTGTATCTCTTAGGAATTGCATTAAGCAATTAGTAAAAAAGTAAAACTATTAAAGAAAAACAACAGCAGAAATAACAGTGGCTTACGTAAAACATAAATTTGCTTCTCTCACACCTGAAAGAAGTCTGGAAATTAGGCAGCTCAGCCCGGGTGTGGAAGGTTCATGGTTATTAGACACTAGACTTCTTTTAGCTTTCAGTTTTGCTATTCTCAGACATGATTTCCAGCCACAAGGTTACCTCATAATCCAAGAGGGCTGGTGAGGTAGGTCCCAGCCATCGTGTGTTGGAAATAAGAAAGGGAAAGAACAAAAGGGATGTTCATGCCAGCTGAGTGAACTCCCATTAAGCTGGAATTCCACAGAACACTTCCAATTACATCCTATTGGCCAGAATGTCGGTAATTCCCACAACTAGCTGCAAAGGAGGTTGGGAAGTGTAATTTTGTATTTGGTCATAACGCTGTCTTCTGTCACTAAGGGAGAAGAGAATGGATAGTGGGGAAAAACTAGCAATCTCTGCCACATCCACCCAAGCCTAAAAATAGAAGACGGCCTTTTTTTTTTTTTTTTTTTTTAAACTTAACTTGCAACTCTCACATTGTGCTTTTTTTTTTTTTTTTTTTTTAATTTTATAGCTACTTTATTTATTTATTTATTTATTTTTGGCTGTGTTGGGTCTTCGGTTCGTGCGAGGGCTTTCTCCAGTTACGGCAAGTGGGGGCCACTCTTCATCGCGGTGCGGGGACCGCTCTTCATCGCGGTGCGGGGACCGCTCTTCATCGCGTTGCGCGGGCCTTTCACCATCGCGGCCCCTCCCGTTGCGGGGCACAGGCTCCAGACGCGCAGGCTCAGCAGTTGTGGCTCACGGGCCCAGCCGCTCCGCGGCATGTGGGATCTTCCCAGACCAGGGCTCGAACCCGTGTCCCCTGCATTAGCAGGCAGATTCTCAACCATTGCGCCACCAGGGAAGCTTTTTGGATCGTTTTGAACATCAGTTGAAATTACGCAACATTTGAAGCCTATGAAAATGTACGACATCTATGTAACTCTACCTTATACTTTAAAATGTCTGAAGAGAGAAGGAACTATCAGGGAATACCCAGAGAAGGGTCAACAGGAAGTGGGAAATGTAGGAAGCATATTTTTTGAGAAATTATAATTTTTAGCTGTTATCAAGTACGTGAAAAGCTCTAGCCCCAAAGTAGAATTAGACTTATTCCATGAGAATAAGAAGTAGCTTTTATTTGAATTGGACCTGTCCAACAATGAAAAAGTTTGTCTTGGGATATACACAACTTCCCACCACTAGAAAAGTTCAAAATGAAGCTGAGCAACCAGAAATTTTTTCAGAGAAGTAACTGAAAGGTTTGCAAAGATGTATGATCATAATTCCAATGTTTGAAATGTCAGGAATATGGAATAATATATTTACTTAACAATAAAGGATTTGGCTGAATACATTATGGTGTTACGGTAGATCCACACACTATACAGGCTTTAAAGTGACTACATAAATACTTATTGGAAGAGAAAGAGGTTCATGATATGTAGTAGATTAAACAAATGAATTACAGAACAGACCTTATAGTATGGTTTTATATGTGTCTATAAATAGATAGCTATGCACCCAAGGTTAATCCAGATGGTGAGATTGTGGGGACATTTTTTGGTTCTTTAAGAACATATTGTATGAAAAACAGTTATTTGGATATTTGGCAGTGAATATGGATAGTAATATCTAATGTATTTAAGAAGAAAAAGCTAAATAATTATTTGTCAGGGACAAGGAAGAAGAGACTGTGTAGAAGTTTAGGCTCGCTGTCCTTTACGGTTTCTTCCAACTCTAAGATTAGATGACACAAAATCCATGTTTATGACTCAAGTGCATTGGATGATTGCCAGAATGAATAATTCACTTACCCACAGGTAATCAAAGAGACATCCTGTGGGTATTGCTGGTAAAGCTCAGAAGGGCTGATCTCTGAGCCCATTACAGCCCACGATCTTGGTGGCATGCTTTTACACATTCTTTATTTTCACCCTAAATTCTTCAACACAGCGACTTCTTCAACAACTGACAGCTGTCGTTTTCTAAGAAAACAATCTACCTAAACCTGTTTTATTTGCACATCGTTTCCTTTCTTCCTTCAAAAGCTACAACCCAACACCTAAAAACATACTGGCTAGAAACTGACATCTTAGAATAGCTCTCATAGCACTGCTGAAGGGAGCCTTGGCAAGAAAGATGGCTGTCTAAAACCCGGTTACACTGAGAGGGGGCAAAACAGCAATAACAAACAAACCAAAAACCTGAAAAACTTCTGGAGGATGGACCAAAAGGGTGATTTTGGGAAATTTAATATTCTCTTTAGAAAATTTAGTAGTTTGGGATGATAAAGAATGTACTACTTACTTCCTTCTTAGAACTGTGAACCAGTAAATGCGCCCATCCTTATGCACCCTGAGGTTCTTTCCCCAGGGATGCTGATGTGTTTCTGCATATCAATTCACCCATACTCTCTGACCTACTTCTGTTCTTGATATGCGAGCAAAATGACTAGCTGGGTTTACGCATATATACATACATACATAATTAACGAGAAAGATTTGTGCTAATTCCATTTCAGTATCTCACCCACAATCTTGGGTAATAAATCAGATTCTTGATGGCAAATAAGATTGTGCTTTGAATCAACACACACACATATACAAAGCAGCTAAAATTGGTAAACATCTAAGAAAATATAGGAAAAGCCTAATGAGAATATTTTACCAAGAGTTATTTTAAATGTAAGCTGACTAGAGTAAGTTGCTCTGAAGTCAAAACATGGACATCATATAGGACTATTTTGAGATGGAAACAGTTGTATTATTGAGGAATTTTAATGAATAGTGAGCCCATTTGTTATTTATTTTCTTCCAAATGTTAATAAACAACTCCAGTTATAATTGCTGATTTTCTATATTTATGGAAAACTGGCATTTCATAAATATCAAATTGTGATATCATCTACTTGTATGCTGGTTTTTCTATGAATATATAAATTTAGTAATTACCTCTAGAAGTGTGAGTTAATTTTTTGTGTGTGGATAAATCAAGAAGGAGAATGACAAATCTGTTAAAATGGTAGAATCTTAAACATCCTTTTCATTGTTCTTTTTAAGGATTTATCTAAAATGATGTCATGGAGTGGCAGAGAAAAATCTGGGATACAAGATTTTTCTATTAAAGCCACCAAGATGTTCATCAAAACTAGGTCAACATGCAGGCATTTGACAGAGACAGTGCATAGAGCTTTCTCAAAAGACCAAAAGGTTAGGAAGACTTTATAGGTCCCAAATAATCAATGTTTAAAGGAAAACAATTGTACAGAGGTTATATTAATTCAAACTAGCAAAGGATTTCTTCTTAAAGGAAGTTTTAGCTTATTTTAATTCCAGGGAAAAGAAATTCTCACTTGATATGTTTACTATTATAATGTATTCTGTTGGATAGTATTGGCAGAAACTCCCCATTAATATTTATCTTTAGAACTTTGCTCCATTTCATGGCTCAGTAGAGAATTAATATTTAACAAATGTGTGATTAGCCTTTTTTTTTTTGTCTTATGGCTCAAATTCACCAAAGTCCTTCATATGCAGAATTTATTTTTGTTATGACTTTTATAATGAGTAAATATTTTACTCCACATTGTAGTAAAATACTTTATTTTGGGCTGCAAACTTTCTTTCAAAGTTAAGTCACGTCAAAATGGAATATTTTAGTAGCTAAGGGAAAAAGTTGAGTCATTGGCTGGAAGAAACTTGATCTCCTATTTATGACTCTGATGTCCTAAAATACATGAGACTGGCCAATACTGAAATAATTATCCCAAATCATGATAACATCTTTAAAAAGGCTTAAAAGAAGCTAGACCCTATTTTGAGCAGCATCAAAATTTTCTATAATTGGTAGACTATGTGTCTCATTAAACCACAGTTTTAAAGAGGTCTTTAAATCCAACTGGACATTGACACCTGTGCTGTGAAGGATAGTTTTAGTGGTGGTGAGGGATCACCTACAGTAAATAAGTTCTGTCTGTTAACAGAGACACTACTAATCGGACAAAAACCATGTAGTCATGAATTCAGGAAGCAATTCCAAGATCAAAATTTCCCTTTAATCGGAGGAACGTATCCTCTTTGTAAACGGTTCATGAATAACCCAGATGAGGCCTGTTTACAATCCAGGTGATGGTGCCAACTTTACCTCCCAGAAGCATCTTAACCAGCAGGTGGGAGCACATCTGTGTTCCACGACCTCCTCAGGTAGAGTTAGAGCCCCACCCAAAGAGCTTGGCTAGAACAGGAGTCCAGCCGGAGCTAATCAGTCAGAAAATGCCCGCCATGTTTTTTCTTATTACGAAATGAAAAATAATTACTTGTGTACTTAAAATCAAATATGGCCCAAGTGAAATTTGGAATGCTTCAGAAAACATGGTTTTTGGATCCAGTTTTCTGTGGCTAGAAACTGATCAAAACATTGGCTCTGGCTTTGGTCTTCAGAGTTTTTTTTTTTCTTAAAACAAGTCAATTAAGTGGTTTCCTGAGATGTATATTAACAGAAGGTGAATATTGATTGTGCCTCTGCAGACCCCTGCACCGTATTTACCATCTCTGTGTTTTCAGTAGCAATCAAGTTCAAGCTCTAGAATGAGTATTGAACACAACGGAGGTAAACTTTTGACTCTCAGAGTGTGTTTGTGCTCAGGACAGATAGAATTTTCCTGAAGTGGTCTCCTGAATCCTAACCCACATGTTGCTTCAGCAAGGGTTTCTTCTGTTTTCTGGTGGTTTTTGTTTGCTTAAAATCTTTCAAATTGCAACTAGATTTTTATCTTCTTTTTTTTTGTTTTAGAACTCCTGTCCTTAATTTTGTCCTACACATTGGCTTTGACTTTATGGGATTTCTTGGAGCTTCAGAGTTGCACAAAATGGTTATTGGCAAGGTTGTTCATTATTGACAGAGGTGGCTTCTCCACCTCAACACTCCACAAGAAATCCAAACTTCTAAAAGTTCACAGATGCTCTTCATCATAATTTTATCATAGGAACTTTCTTCCTATAAAGAAAAAGCATAGCGAATACTTTCTAGAGTATATAAAATGCTCCAATAATTATTTTAATCATCCTACTTCTGTGGGTATCTCCATGGTTCCACACAAGTGGGCTTGGTCTGGTAAAAATAATCACAGCCTCTAATAAACATCTTCTTTGTTGACCATCGTCTTCATAGCCAATAAATAACTGGTACAGATAACTGCCTCACCTAGCCCTCAGGGCAGTCTTTAGGGGCCACTTTTTCAGGCTTCAATATTGCTCAAATATTGATTCCCTAATTGGCATGCTGATGTGAATCCACAAGGCTTCTTGAAGGTAATGATGCTGGTTTTTTAATCCTGAAAATTCATGGGGCTGCACGTAAGTGAGGTATCAACTTTTGAACCTATATTCATGTATAGATTTTTAGCTCAGCTTGCCCTTAAAGTTGAATATCACTAGATAGCTCAGAGTATTGACTGCATCTAAATGACAAGTTTTCAAGAAGTATAAGGCTCATTTCTCTTCATTGACTATGAATCAATGTGGGGACCGTGAGTATGTAGGACCCCGAATAACAATGACAATAACAACAGTTACTAACACTTATCAAGGACTCATTATAGATTAACTCTTAATGCTCAAACAACTATTATTTTAGAAATGAGAAAATATTACTCATGGAGCTAAAGAAACTTGTTCAAGTCTGAAGAACTAGTCAGGGGCGGACCTGGCATTTAAACCCGGCAGTTGGATCCCAGACCACAGGCTTTTCAACACTGTCTTCTTAACAGCTAAATCTTTCTGTGAAATGGGTTCTGTCTGGTCTGGAGGCCCTCAAAGAGCAACTCATCCACTTGAACTAAAGGAGCATTTATTTTGTGTCCTTCATGCCAATAGAGAAGTCTAAGCTGAACCTCATTACAGGGAGTGGGGTCAGCAGGACTTTTCTCTTTGGGTCAGAAGGAAGGATGATGTCTGTTGAATTCTGCTTTCAAAAACAAAAGCAGAACAGGTTATCAATAGGGTTTCCAGCTGCCATCTTTGTTTGGCCAAGATATTAGGAATTAGAGCATGAGGCTATATTTTCTGAACTTTCTAAGATTTATGAAATTCTACAATTTTCCATGTTTCCTGTGTTTGGCATTTCCTGTTTTCCCATGGTTTTTGGTAGTAAAATCCTTAAAATTAAATGTTTATTGTTATTTGGAGGCATCAGGAAACTAGGGCTCTGGGAGGCAGAAAGAATAATCCCAAAGGATGGTGTGAGTGATGAACAGCTTTAAAGAAGAAAGAGAATATATAGGAAAAGATTTAAAAATATAGTATTGATTGAAAAAAAAGCAAGATGCAAAATGATACACACAGGGCTTCCCTGGTGGTGCAGTGGTTAAGAATCCTCCTGCCAATGCAGGGGACACAGGTTCGAGCCCTGGTCCGGGAAGATCCCACATGCCGTGGAACAACTAAGCCCATGCGACACAATTACTGAGCCTGTGCTCTAGAGAGCCCACAAGCCACAACTACTGAGCCCACACACCTAGAGCCCGTGCTCCGCAACAAGAGAAGCCACCGCGATGAGAACCCCACACACCGCAACGAAGAGTAGCCCCCGCTCGCCACAACTAGAGAAAGCCCGCGCAAAGCAAAGACCCAATGCAGCCAAAAATAAATAAATAAAATAAATAAATTTATTTTAAAAAATGATGCATACCGAATGATTCCATTTGTTCAAATATAAATCTATAAAATAGCATGGTAGACTATTTGTGGATTCATATATGTATGGAAAGAACAAAAAATGGAGTGGAAACATATACAACAAAGTCGTGACGGCGGCTGCTTCTGGGGAGGTGGAAGAGGGACTTTGGTTATAGTTGCAATATTCAATTTTTTGTAACAGAAGGAAATGTGATACGTGTTATTTTTGGATGGTAGAATGTGATGTTATATTTTTTTAACTTTTCTATAATTTAAAATTGTCTCAAAATAAACTAACTTTTAAAAATAAAAGGAAACAAAAAATAGAAGGAAAGAAAGAAGACAACTGGGAACTTCAAAAGAAAAGTGAGGCTGTGGAACATGAGTCTGGGTTTGACAATTGGTCCTGCTGTTCTTTGGAGCTGACTCTAATCTAGACTATCAATGGGACCTCCCTGGCGGTTCAGTGGTTATGTCTCTGTGCTTCTACTGCAGGGGGCACAGGTTCGATCCCTGGTTGGGGAACTAAGATCCCACATGCCGAGTGGCACGGCCAAAAATAAAATAAAATAGACTTTCAATAACTATGAAAATTCCTATGCAGTGTTTCATATTATTTTACAGGTTAAAAAGTAAGACTCTTGTTTGTATGTGGGTGGGGAAGGGTTTTTTTTTTTTTTTTTTTGAGGGGGTTGTTTTTGATGGGGAAGAATATTTTTTGGAGAAGGGGCTGGATCACATGCACACACAGAATTACTAACAATCCAAGTCTTTACTCTTGAAATCAAAGTCAAAAACAGTAGTCTGATTAATATCTGACTTCAGTATGTGAACATTCTTGTTCCCTTTGATTCTTTACAGCCCTCTTTTCCTCCTTAAACGATGAACAGTGCATTCCCCAGGGGTTTAATGTGTGCTGTAGGATAGTAAGTTCCCTGAGAGCAAGTGGATTCAACAAATGCTATTAACTGCCCTGAGTTTCTTTTGCTTCAGTGGATTTATACAGTTCCTACTCTGTTTCTATATTCATGCAAAATGCTTTGCCCTTTCACTTAAATCCCGATGAAAGAGGAAGCAGAATCTTAGGAAAGGTCAGGCTGGAAAAATTAGATATGGCATCAGAGAACAGTGTGATTAAACAAACTGTACAGAATATTGCATTTTCATACCAGCCCTTGATTCAGTAGCATGTGGTAGAAACTTAAGGGGCTTTTTCTTTTATCTTTAGTATCTCCTAAAGATATACAATGAAAACTGCCCCCCAAGCTAAGCAAACAAACAAGAACAAACAAACAAAAAATCCCATGGTCTGATGTTTGCAGTGGAAGAATGTTCTCTAATCTGCAACGTGTTATGTATACAGATACCTGCCCAGAAAGAAGGCGCCATCTCAGGGTTTAAACTATGACTTTCATTCTGAATATAATAATTCAAGTGAGACGGCCTTAAAACTCTCAGAGCATTGCAAGAAACCAGCAGGCAACATTTTCTTGCTGTTTGATGTCGGTGAGACTCACAAGGGCAAGGCAGAGGAATCCAGTGGTAATCCTGACTCTCAAAGGAATACAGAGAGTATTGTAATAAGTGTCTCCCCTTTCCTCCCAAGCTGGTCCGTTTCAGATCAAGGTTGATCCAGTGTCCTCACAGGGGCCAAACTAGGCCAGTGTGTTACTATCCAGAACCGGCCGTGCCCTCACTGATCTCCCTTCTTAGTGAGAAGCCTGAAGCAGGGGTCAGCAAAATATATCCTGTGGGCCAAATCTGGTTCCCCACCTGTTTTTGTGTTTGGCCAACCTCAAGCTAAGAATGGTTTTTACATTTCTAAATGGTTGAAAAAACAATCAGAAGATTTTTTTTTTGGTGAAATGTAAACATTATAAAAATTCAAATTGTAGTGACCATAAATACTATTATTGGAACACAGCCATGTCCATTCATGTTACATATGATCTCTGACTGCTTTCACACTATAATGGGAGAGCTGAGTACTTGTAACAGAGGTCTATGTGGCCTGTGAAGCCAAAAGTATTTACTATATGTCCTTTTACCGAAAAATCTTGCAGATCTGTGCCCTAAAACACTGTTTTCTATCACTGGAAAGGCTTTAAACAATTGCAGCCAATTAGACTGACAATTTTGAAAACTGTCTAGTTTGCTTTGGTATTGTAGGTAAAGTGCCACTGGAGTGCTCCAGAAACTCTCAAGCAGCATCGCATTCTGTGAATAAAAACTCTGCAGGCTTGAGCGTTGGAACAAGATGGTGGAGTAGGAAGATCCCGGGCTTGTCTCCTCCCACGGACAAACCAAAATTACAACTACACATAGAGACACTATCTCTGAGAATGACCTGAAGACAAGCAGAGAAGATTTTCTACAACTAAAGATAAAAAGAAAAAGCCACACTGAGACAGGTAGGAGGGGTGGACACATGATCTGGCTGGGACACACGCCCCAGCACTGAAACCCACAGGTGGGTGGGATATCACAGCCCCGGAGGAGTGGGAGCTCCAAACTCCACAAAGCGCTCCCCAGCCTGGGGTAGCTGCACGGGGAAGATGAGCCCCCATACCTCTGGCTTTGAAAAACAATAGGGCTTACATCCAGGAGAGCCAGGGGGCTGTAGGAAACTGCGTCTTCCGTCTTAAATGGCGTGCACAAAAACTCACTTACTCTAAGTCCTAGCACAGAGGCAGCAGTTTGAAAAGAGCCTGGGTCATACATGAAGGAGATCATTGAATAATTTTAGGGCATGTGCCCATGGAGCAGGGAACTGTTTGAAGTTTCTTCTGGTATGGAGGAGCTGTTGGGTGCCAGTTCTTTGTTTTTGTTTTCGTTTTTGGCTCACCTTCTACCTAGCTGGCCCAGCGCCGGCAGGTGCCATTTCCAACTCTCCCCATCTAACTTACTAGCACAGGATCTTCCTCCTCCTGGTTCACCTGTAGGCCTGACCCAACCAGCGCTCCTTCAAAGTGGCCCCCTGCCCCACCAGATGTGGCAGATGACCTTAGCCAGCATTGGCATCACTCCAAAGTGGCTCCCACACCAGAGACTGGCCCTGTACACCAGAGCAGATGCAACAGTTTCAGCTGGGCCTCACAGCCATCCATACGGGGGACCAGCCCGGCTAACGCCCATAGCAATTTGGCCCAGTTACAACAGGAGGGTACATGCAGCCCACATAGGGGACACTTCTGCAGCACCTGTGACCAGGGAGGACCATTCTTATGGGCTCAATGGGACACCTTCTACACAAAGCCACTTTTTTCAAGACTGGAGATGTAGCTGATCTACCTAATACGTACAAACAAACACAGAGAGTTAGGCAAGATGAAGAGACAAAGGAATATGTTCCAAAAGAAAGAATAAAGAAAAAATAAGTCAGAAAAAAGACTAAATGCAATGGAGATAAGCAATCCACCTGATAAAGAGTTCAAAGCAATGGTCATTTGATGTTGAATGGAGGAACACAGTGAGAACTTCAACAAAGAGATAGAAGACATAAAAAAAGAACCAATCAGACCTGAAGAATACAATAACTTAAAAGAAAAGTACATTGGAGGGAAACAACAGCAGATTAGATGATGCAGAAGAACAAATCGGTGATCTGGAAGATAGGCTATTACCCAATTGGAACAGCAAAAGGAAAAAGAAATAAACAAACAAACAAAAAAAATGAGGATAGTTTAAGGGACCTCAGGGACAACATCAGGCTTACTAACATGGGCATTATAGGGGTTCCAGAATGAGAAGAGAGAGAGAAAAGGACAGAAAACCTATTTGAAGACATAATGGCTGAAAACTTCCCTAACCTGGTAAGGAAACAAACAGCTGAGTCCAGAAAACACAGAGTCCCAAACAAGATGAACCCAAAGAGACCCACACCAAGACTTATCATAATTAAAATGTCAAAAGTTAAAGAGAGAATCTTAAAAGCAACAAGTGAAAGCAACTAGTTATATTAGGAGAGAGCCCATAAGACTATCAGCTGACTTTTTAGCAGAAACTTTACAGTCCAGAAAGGAGTAGACAATTTATTTAAAGTATTGAAAGATAAAAACTTATGACCAAAAATACTCTATCTGGCAAGGTTATAATTCAGACTTGAAGGAGAGATAAAAAGTTTTCCAGACAAGTAGAAGCTAAAGGAGTTCATCACCACTAAACCAACCTTACAAGAAATGTTAAAGGGATTTTTTTAAATAGAAGAAAAAAAAGCCCATAACTAGAAATGTGAAAACTCTGAAAGAAAGAAAAGTCTCACCAGTAAAGGCAAACATAGAGTAAAGGTAGCAGATTAACCATCTATATAATTAGTATGAAGGTTAAAAGACAAAACTAGAAAATCACATGTATCTATAACAATTAGTTAAGGGATATACAAAATAAAAATATGTAAAATATGATGTCAAAAATATCACGGGGGGAGTAAAAACAGTGCTTTTAGAACCTGCTCAGCCTTAAGCAACCATCAACTTAAAATAGACTACCATAGCATAGATTGTTACATCAGAACCTCATGGTAACCACAAACCAAAAACTAATAATAGATACACAAAAAAATAATGAGAAAGGAATACCAATGTAACACTAAAGAAAGTCATCAGATCACAAGGGAAGAGAGGAAGAGAGGAATAGAGAACAACAAAAATAACCAGAAAACAATTTAAAAAAGGCAATAAGTACATACCTATCAATAATTACTTTGACTGTAAATGGATGACATAGGGTGGCTGAATGGATAAAAAAAGAAGCCCAAGACCCATATATATACTGTCTATAAGAGATTCACTTCAGATCTAAAGACAAACACACAGGCTGAAAATGAGGTGAAGGAAAAAGAAGTTACATACAAATGGAAATGAAAAGAAAGCTGGGGTAGCAACACTTAGACAAAATAGGCTTTAAAACAAAGACTGTAACAAGAGACAAAGAAGGACATTACAGTGATAAAGGAATCAATTCAACAAGAAGATATAACACCTATAAATATACATGCACCCAACATAGGAGCACCGAAATACGTGAGTCAAAAATTAACAGACATAAAGGGAGACATTAACAGTAATACAATAATAGTATTGATACAATAATATTAGGGGACTTTAACACCCCACTTATATCAATACATAGATCATCCAGACAGTAAGGAAACATTAGCCTTAAAAGACACATTGTATATATTAGATATATATAAGACATTTCACCCCCAAATAGCAGAATACACATTCTTTTCAAGTGTACATGGATCATTCCCCAGGATAGATCACATGTTAGGTCACAAACAAGGGTTAATACATTCATACAGACAATGATGTGAATAGTGCCCCCTTCTGTTGTGTGCCACAATGGCCTCCCTCCTAAAATTTGTGAGAAGAAATACCTATAAATTAGGAGTGGGGCAGGTAGTGAAGGTGTTAGTTTGGGTCTTTGGAAAAGCAGATACCAAGAGAGACTGAAATGTGCAGGATATTTATTGGGGGAAACACCTGTGAAGGATAAAGTTGGGAGGGAACAGGAGTTGGTGGGGAGACCTTCAGATTGAGATGAAGGTCTGACGTAATGAGAAAGGGGAGGAAAGTGGACTGGGAAAGAAAAGCCCCAGACTACAGGCTGACGGGGGGCCCCAGAGCAAAAGTTTCTTGTTTGGTGAGTCCCTAACTTACAAACCCCTGGACTTATTTCCACCGCTGTGCTCTATTATCAGCTGGGAGCAGCCCGGGAAGAACATAATCTTGGTGTGAACACCAAATTGGATCCAAAGGTGTCCAAAGTGGATCCAAGATCGCAACTGGAGTCTGTGTGCACTCCTCAGGACAGGTTCTCTTGTAGGGAGATATAGCAGCACACTCCCAGAGACCACAGTGATTGTGAACCAGGGGTGTGTGTGTGTGCGACTCTGAATTGGAGACTTGGAGAGTTGATTGTAGGAAAGAGATGTGAAGACACAGTTTGGAGCTGCCCTGGTTCCATTAGTTTGCAAGTGATTGAAGTCATCTGCACCAACACTGCAGAAGGTCTAATAGCCATAGTCCTTTCTAATCAGGAGATATTACATGGTCATCCATACTTCCCATAAAAATCCCTAATTACACCAATATCGTTCCAATTTTCCAAATGCAATCTTTGATTTCCCAAGTAGATTCCCTTTCCCACAACTCCTACGGTCCATTCAAGGTGATCAAGACGTACCTGCCTTTAGCAGGTCAAGGATCTCTTAAACCTCATATCATGTACAGTTCCCCTTAAGTTGGAGAGCACTACTGCTTTCTCAAAGCACAGGCATTTCTATGATATGATTTTATTTTTATACAATCCTGAGAGAAAAATGACAGATATTATTTTACTCATTCTACAGACGAGAACTTCAAGGCTCAAAGATTAATTTTTCCAGAGTCAGACTGCAGATGTTTGGCTCCTGGCCCTTTGCTCTTTTCAAGGGACCAAGCAGCCACCTGTTGAAATAAGCCCCTCATCAGGTGATGAGGGCAATGGGTAAGGGTTTGTGCTGACCTGATTAATGCTCTCTAACGCTCTCTGCCTTTCTCAGGAAATTTCATTCTATCGATAGGCAAAGTGACCCAAAACTGTAGCTATATGTGCATCACTTAAAACTTACAAAGATAGAATTCCTAGAAAAGAATTTCATACCTGCAAAGAGCAAACATGGTGTGAAAGTATGCTTCCCACTCCCAGAAATTTATCCTTCAAGAGAGAAAATAGAAAAAATAAAAATATAATGAGATGGGATGGCTGAATAACCATTTAAGAAAAAATATAAAGCTGACTCCTTAAGCAAAATGGATTTTAGAGGAAGCAAAGATCTACATGTGAAAAATAAAACCATAAAATACTAGATTAAAGTATAGGAGAATAATTTGACAGCTCTGAGTAGAGGAGGATTTTTTTCCTACGCATGACAGGTAGTAAGATTCTCCATCAGACCAGCGTTTCTCTGATTCCCTGGTCACCAAATAATCTGATCGTGATTTATTTCTCCACGCAGCAATAGCAGTAAATACGCCTTCAGCATGGACTTACCATCATGATGAACATTTTACATGAATTTTTTCATTTAATTCTTAAAACAGCCTCATGAAAAACACTGTTATCGCACCAACCACACCTTCTTGGACACGAAAGCAGAGTTTAGTTGACCAGGATCACGCAGCCACTGAGCGGCAGGTGAGATGTGAATTCCAGCTCCATCTGAGGCTAGGTCGCCTGCTCTTCTCCACCAGGTGGATTTCCCTACAGGAGAATGTGCTGAATTCCTGATCCACTGTGAAGCGGGGCTTCTCATGGCAAATTAATAAACTGGCATTTCCTTTATCATCATCTCCAGCACAGTCAAGGTGAGCTCAGCTCCCAAGACCGATCGACGCTGGGTGCACAGACTGAAATAAAGTCCTGAGGCACAGAACTCAGGATGGAGGGAATCGTGGAAGGAAATGACTGTTTGGCCTAGAATGGCTGTCTTGCCTCTCCTGTTGACAACTTTATATCATCTCTTCTGCGATTTAACTGTACATTATGACTTCTAAAAGGGCAAAACACATAGTAGATAAAACATAACATAGATAGCAGAGGATAAGGTTGCTAGTCTGATATGTTACAGCCCTTTCCGTGGAGTAAATTTCTGGCTTCCAAGGGGACATCATATCAACTGAATAGTCCCCAAGCTTATCGTAATGTGACAGAGCACATGCACAAAGTTGGTTATTTCTATAGAATACAATTAACATGAGATTAAGCTTGAAGTTTGATGAACCTCCAAAGAATCAACTAAAAGGCAGATTTGGTGTGCCCTAAAACCACCGGTTTTTGGTGATTTCACAATGTTGACTGAAGTTGATTGAGAGCTTTATGTGATACACTATATTCTGACAATTGACTCTACAGGGTATCATGGTTGTTTGTCACAGCTTTCTGAAATCAATAAATAGCACTGGCAAATTTTCCTGGCAGGGGAATTGTTTTTAGTACAGTCTAGAAGGGCAGCTGCTGAGTGGCAAGGAGGGAGCCAGAACCACAGTGCCGCTGTTGACCTTAGAAAAGGGTTGATTTCCAAGGCTGATCCTGACTGCAAAGAATAATTGCTGTACAAACACTGAATTGATTAATTTGGTGGGAGAAAGTGTGATTTTCAAATATACAGCTAGGAGGTTCCCAAGATGTCTTGAAACAAAATGTGTGCCTGTTATTTTATTCAGTAAGCAACAATTGGGATTCCTGGTTAGTGACTATGTTACAAACATGGTTTGTGTTCTTTGCCGTTTTTCTAGAACATTCTGACTTTCTGGAAGCGTAGTCTTTGTGCTCTGTCCTCTTCAGTACCCACTCGCTTCCTACCTCCTTAATATCCGGCTTCTGGCCCCCTGTTCTACGCACAGCGTTCTCTTGACTTACCTGGCAGCTGTCAGATTCCACACCTCTTTTTTTCCTGCTGTTATCCTTGACCTCTCAACTCAAACAGTAACGTTTAAACTCCTTTTTTTGGGTGTCTCTGGCCTCAGGTTTCATGATGTGATACCCTCCTATTTTTGTCCCTCGGTTCCACCTCAGTCTCTCTCACTAATTTCCTTTCTGCTTCAGATCTCGGGAATGTGGCCGTCCGACCAGAGGATCTATACTTTCCTCTCCCCACATCCTGCCTCTGCTGTCTCAGTCTCCAGTGCCTCCACTAACACACTCGGGAATGTATCTCTGGTCTGCGTCTCCAGCCTCCTAACTCCTGCACTCCCTCCAGTGTGAAGTCTGCCACACCATCACCTGTACAGACAACCCTGTCCTGTGATTGGTTTCTCAGGCAGTTTAACTTCCTACCTGCCATGTTAAATGCCCTGGCAGTTTATCAACATAACAGCATTTTAATCAGCATTTTTCTCCCCAGTCATCTCCGTATCTAACCTCCATGCTGTTCTGAGTAGTACTGCTTAAAGCAGCTTGTGTACAATCAGAGTCAAAACTGCCTCCTTTGTCTTTTTTTTTTTTTTAACATCTTTATTGGAGTATAATTGCTTTACAATGGTGTGTTAGTTTCTGCTGTATAACAAAGTGAATCAGCTATACATATACATATATCCCCTCCCTCTTGCGTCTCCCTCCTGCCCTCCCCATCCCACCCCTCTAGGTGGTCACAAAGCACCGAGCTGATGTCCCTGTGCTATGTGGCTGCTTCCCACTAGCTATCTGTTTTACATTTGGTAGTGTATATATGTCCATGCCACTCTCTCACTTTGTCCCAGCTTCCCCTTCCCCCTCCCCGTGTCCTCAAGTCCATTCGCTACATCTGCGTCTTTATTCCTATCCTACCCCTAGGTTCTTCATAACCATTTTTTTTCCTTTTTTTTTTATTGATTCCATATATATGTATTTGCATACGGTATTTGTTTTTCTCTTTCTGACTTACTTCACTCTGTATGACAGACTTTAGGTCCATCCACCTCACTACAAATAACTCAATTTTGTTTCTTTTTATGGCTGAGTAATATTCTAGTGTAAACATGTGCCACATCTTCTTTACCCATTCATCTGTCAGTGGACACTAAGGTTGCTTCCACGTCCTGGCTATTGTAAATAGAGCTGCAATGAACATTGTGGTACATGCCTCTTTTTGAATTATGGTATTCTCAGGCTATATGCCCAGTAGTGGGATTGCTGGGTTGTATGGTAGTTCTATTTTTAGTTAATTTTCAATAAATTTATTTATTTATTTATTTATTTATGGCTGCTTTGGGTCTTTGTTGCTGTGTGTGGGCTTTCTCTAGTTGTGGTGAGCAGGGGCTACTCTTCGTTGCAGTGCGTGGGCTCTAGGCACGTGGGCTTCAGTAGTTGTGGCATGCGGGCTCAGTAGTTGTGGTACTCAGGTTTCGTTGCTCCATGGCATGTAGGATCTTCCTGGACCAGGGCTCGAACCTGTGCCCCTGCATTGGCAAGCAGATTCTTAACCACTGTGCCACCAGGGAAGTCCTATTTTTAGTTTTTTAAGGAACCTCCATACTGTTCTCCATAGTGGCTGTATCAATTTACATTCCCACCAACAGTGCAAGAGGGTTCCCTTTTCTCCATATCCTCTTCAGCATTTATTGTTTGTAGATTTTTTGATGATGGCCATTCTGACTGGTGTGAGGTGATACCTCATTGTAGTTTTGATTTGCATTTCTCTAATGATTAGTGATGTTGAGCATCCTTTCATGTGTCTGTAGGCCATCTGTATATCCTCTTTGCAGAAATGTCTATTTAGGTCTTCTGCCCATTTTTGGATTGGGTTGTTTGATTTTTTGTTATTGAACTGCATGAGCTTCTTGTAAATTTTGGAGATTTATCCTTTGTCACTTGCTTCATTTGCAAATATTTTCTTCCATTCTGAGGGTTGTCTTTTCATCTTGTTTATAGTTTCCTTTGCTGTGCAAAAGCTTTTAAGTTTCATTAGTTCCCATTTGTTTCTTTTTCTTTTTATTTCCATTTCTCTAAGAGGTAGGTCAAAAAGGATCTTGCTGTGATTTATGTCATAGAGTGTTCTGCCTCTGTTTTCCTCTGAGAATTTTATCGTGTCTGGCCTTACATTTAGGTCTTTAATCCATTTTGAGTTTATTTTTGTGTTCGGTGTTAGGGAATCCTCTAATTTCATTCTTTTACATGTAGCTGTCCAGTTTTCCCAGCACCATTTATTGAAGAGTCTCTCTTTTCTCCATTGTATATTCTTGCCTCCTTTATCAAAGATAAGGTGACTGTATATGTGTGGGTTTATCTATGGGCTTTCTATCCTGTTCCACTGATCTATATTTCTGTTTTTGTGCCAGTACCATACTCCCTTGATTACTGTAGCTTTGTAGTATAGACTGAAGTCTGGGAGCCTGATTCCTCCAGCTCCGGTTTTCTTTCTCAAGATGGCTTTGGCTATTCAGGGTCTTTTGTGTTTCCATACAAACTGTGAAATGTTTTGTTCTAGTTCTGTGAAAAATGCCATTGGTAGTTTGATAGGCGTTCCATTGAATCCGTAGATTGCTTTGGGTAGTATAGTCATTTTCACAATGTGATTCTTCCAATCCAAGAACATGGAATATCTCTCCATCTGTTGATATCATCTTTAATTTCTTTCATCAGTGTCTTATAGTTTTCTACATACAGGTCTTTTGTCTCCTTAGGTAGGTTTATTCCTAGGTATTTTATTCTTTTTGTTGCAGTGGTAAATGGGAGTGTTTCCTTAATTTCTCTTTCAGATTTTTCATCATTGGTGTATAGGAATGCAAGAGATTTCTGTGCATTAATTTTGTATCCTGCTACTTTACCAAATTCATTGTTTAGCTCTAGTAGTTTTCTGGTAGCATCTTTGGGATTCTCTATGTATAGTACCATGTCATTTGCAAACAGTGACAGTTTTACTTCTTTTCTGATTTGGATTCCTTTTATTTCTTTTTCTTCTCTGATTGCTGTGGCTAAAACTTCCAAAACTATGTTGAATAATAGTGGTGAGAGTGGGCAACCTTGTCTTGTTCTTGATCTTAGTAGAAATGGTTTCAGTTTTTCAACATTGAGAACGATGTTGCCTGTGGGTTTGTCATACATGGCCTTTATTATGTTGAGGTAAGTTCCCTCTATGACTACTTTTTGGAGGGTTTTTATCATAAATGGGTGTTGAATTTTGTCAAAAGCTTTTTTCTGCATCTATTGAGATGATCATATGGTTTTTATTCTTCAATCTGTTAACATGGTTTATCACATTGATTGATTTGTGTATATTGAAGAATCCTTGCATTCCTCGGATAAACCCCCACTTGATCATGGTATATGATCCTTTTAATGTGCTATTGGATTCTGTTTGCTAATATTTTGTTTAGGATTTTTGCATCTATGTTCATCAGAGATATTGGCCTGTAGTTTTCTTTTTTTGTGACCTCTTTGTCTGGTTTTGGTATCAGGGTGATGGTGGCCTCATAGAATGAGTTTGGGAGTGTTCCTCCCTCTGTTATATTTTGGAAGAGTTTGAGAAGGATAGATGTTAGGTCTTCTCTAAATGTTTGATAGAATTTGCCTGTGAAGCCATCTGATCCTGGGCTTTTGTTTGTTGGAAGATTTTAAATCACAGTTTCAATTTCAGTGCTTGTGATTGGTCTGTTTATATTTTCTATTTCTTCCTGGTTCAGTCTCGGAAGGTTGTGCATTTCTAAGAATTTGTCCATTTATTCCAGGTTGTCCATTTTATTGACATATAGTTGCTTGTAGTAATCTCTCATGATCCTTTGTATTTCTGCAGTGTCAGTTGTTACTTCTCCTTTTTTCATTTCTAATTCTATTGATTTCAGTCTTCTCCCTTTTTTTCTTGATGAGTCTGGCTAGCAGTTTACCAATTTTGTTTATCTTCTCAAAGAACCAGCTTTTAGATTTATTGATCTTAGGTATTGTTTCCTTCATTTCTTTTTCATTTATTTCTGATCTGATCTTTATGATTTCTTTCCTTCTGCTAACTTTGGAGATTTTTTGTTCTCCTTTCTCTAATTGCTTTAGGTGTAAGGTTAGGTTGTTTGTTTGAGATGTTTCTTGTTTCCTGAGGTAGGATTGTATTGCTATAAACTTCCCTCTTAGAACTGTTTTTGCTGCATCTCATAGGTGTTGGGTCATCGTGTTTTCATTGTCATTTGTTTCTAGGTATTTTTTGATTTCCTCAGTGATCTCTTGGTTATTTAGTAGCATATTGTTTAGCCTCCATATGTTTGTATTTTTTTACAGTTGTTTTCCTGTAACTGATATCTAGTCTTACAGTGTTGTGGTCGGAAAAGATACTTGATACAATTTCAATTTTCTTAAATTTACCAAGGCTTGATTTGTGACCCAAGGTATGATCTATCCTGGAGAATGTTCCATGAGCACTTGAGAAGAAAGCGTATTCTGTTGTTTTTGGATGGAATGTTCTATAAATATCAATTAAGTCCATGTTGTCTAATGTGTCATTTAAAACTTGTGTTTCCTTATTTATTTTCATTTTGGATGATCTGTCCATTGGTGAAAGTGAGGTGTTAATGTCCCCTACTATGACTGTGTTCCTGTCGATTTCCCCTTTTATGGCTGTTAGCCTTTGCGTTATGTATTGAGGTGCTCCTATGTTGGGTGCATAAATATTTACAATTGTTATATCTTCTTCTTGGATTGATCCCTTGATCATTATGTAGTGTCCTTCTTTGTCTCTTGTAATAGCCTTTATTTTGAAGCCTATTTTGTCTGATATGAGAATTGCTACTCCAGCTTTCTTCTGATTTCCATTTGCATGCAATACTTTTTTCCATCCCCTCACTTTCAGTCTGTATGTGTCCCTAGGTCTGAAGTGGGTCTCTTGTAGACAACATATATACGGGTCTTGCTTTTGTATCCATTCAGCAAGTCTATGTCTTTTGGTTGGAGCATTTAACCCATTTACATTTAAGGTAGTTATCAATATGTATGTTCCAATTAACATTTTCTTAATTGTTTTGGGTTTGTTCTTGTAGGTCTTTTCCTTCTCTTGTGTTTCCTGCCTAGAGAAGTTCCTTTAGCATTTGTTGTAAAGCTGTTTTGGTGGTGCTGAATTCTCTTAGTTTTTGCTTTTATGTAAAGGTTTTAATTTCTCCGTCGAATCTGAATGAGATCCTTGCTGGGTAGAGTAATCATGGTTGTCGGTTTATCCCTTTCACCACTTTAAATATGTCCTGCCACTCCCTTCTGGCTTGCAGAGTTTCTACTGAAAGATCAGCTGTTAACCTTATGGGGATTCCCTTGTATGTTATTTGTTGCTTTTCCCTTGCTGTTTTTAATATTTTTTCTTTGTATTTAATTTTTGATAACTTGATTAATACGTGTCTTGGCATGTTTCTCCTTGGATTTCTCCTGTATGGGAGTCTCTGTGCTTCCTGGACTTGATTGACGATTTCCTTTCCCATATTAGGCAAGTTTTCAACTATAATCTCTTCAAATATTTTGTCAGTCCCTTTATTTTTCTCTTCTTCTTCTAGGACGTCTATAATTTGAATGTTGGTGCATTTAATGTTGCCCCAGAGGTCTCTGAGACTGTCCTCAATTCTTTTCATTCTTTTTTCTTTATTCTGCTCTGCAGTAGTTATTTCCACTCTTTTATTTTCCGGGTCACTTATCCATTATTCTGCTATTGATTCCTTCTGGAGAATTTTTAATTTCATTTATTGTGTTGTTCTTCATTGTTTGTTTGCCCTTTAATTCTTCTAGGTCCTTGTTAGACATTTCTTGTATTTTCTCCATTCTATTTCCAATATTTTGGATCATCTTTACTCTGATTACTCTGAAATTTTTTTCAGGTAGACTGCCTATTTCCTCTTCATTTGTTTGGTCTGGTGGGTTTTTACCTCGCTCCTTCATCTGCTGTGTATTTCTCTGTCTTCTCATTTTACTTAACTTACTGTGTTTGGGGTCTCCTTTTCACAGGCTGCAGGTTCGTGGTTCCCATTGTTTTTGCTGTCTGCCCTCAGTGGGTAAGGTTGGTTCAGTGGGTTGTGTAGGCTTCCTGGTGGAGGGGACTGGTGCCTGTGTTCTGGTGGATGAGGCTGAATCTTGTCTTTCTGGTGGGCAGGACCGCATCTGGTGGTGTATTTTGGGATGTCTGTGAACTCAGTATGATTTTAGGCAGCCTCTCTGCTAATGGGTGGGGTTGTGTTCCTGTCTTGCTAGTTGTTTGGCATGGGGTGTCCAGCACTGCAGCTTGTTGTTCGTTGAGTGGAGCTGGGTGTTTGTGTTGAGATGGAGATCTCTGAGAGAGCTTTTGCCATTTGATATTATGTGGGGCAGGGAGGTCTCTGGTGGACCAATGTCCTGAACTCGGCTCTCCCACCTCAGAGGCTCAGGCTTAACACCCAGCCGGAGCATCAAGACCCTGTCAGCCACAAGGCTTGATTTCCCCTCTGTTCTGTGGTTGAGGAAATTGGGACTCAGACACGCTGGGTGACTCTCATGTGGCCCATGGCTGATGAGTTAGAGTGAGATGTAAACCTGGGGAAACTCCAAGAGCACTTGTGGTGTTCTTGCTGCAAGTCTGTGCCCCATGGTTGGCCAAGGGGCTGGCTCCATCCACTGAGAAAGCTGCTGTCTCTGTATCTTCATTATAGTTGAAGACTTTTCCCATCTCATTCTCTGCTCTCTCCAAAGACAGCAATTTTTCCTGAAACTGTTATGCTTCCCTTTTCCTCGTGCAGACACTGCAGTGCCAACCTGGTTCCGACTGACACTGTGAGGAGGGAAGGAACACCAAACCACCCTCACCAGCAGAGACGGAGAGGCAAGCGCCCCACCTTTGTCTTTCAAAATTTCATGTGAGTAGATAAAATAGCCAAATAAACATAAAGGCAGCTGTATGAAGCCTGGCTGTCAGTTTGCCTCCTCCAAGTTAGAGAATTACAACAGGAATTGATTTTATTTTATTTTAGTTTCATTTTATTTTTTCATTTTGCTTTGTTTTAATTATTTTATTTTGGAGGTACTAGGTCAACTCTAATCTAGTCTTTGGGCATAACACCATCCTCTACAAAGTCTCCCAATGCTGGGGAAGATCCCAGAAGTTATGATTGATATGCAAGATCCCAGAGCCTGGATATTTAAAGACCTAGTCCCTATTTGAGGACTTCTTTCTTTTATATGTATAAAAGTTATTTATTTATTTATTAATTTTTGGATGTGTTGGGTCTCCGTTGCTGCGTGGGGGCTTTCTCTAGTTGCGGTGCGCGGGCTTCTCATTGCGGTGGCTTCTCTTGTTGCTGAGCACGGGCTCTAGGCGTGCGGGCTTCAGTAGTTGTGGCATGCAGACTCAGTAGTTGTGGCTCGTGGGCTCTCTAGAGGGCAGGCTCAGTAGTTGTGGCGCATGGGCTTAGTTGCTCCGTGGCATGTGGGATATTCCTGGAACAAGGCTTGAACCCATGTCCCCTGCATTGTCCGGCGGATTCTTAACCACTGCACCACCAGAGAGGTCCCAGGACTTCTTCACCAGCTCTTCCTATACACAGATTATCAGTTCTTTTTAGTCCTTACAGTATTTGCTTTATTAGCAGCTATCAAATGGATCTGCAAAGGCTCATACAAAATATGGAAAAGAAGGTAGGTCAGGGCTTGGGAGTGGTTATCAGTGGAAGTGACAGAGTGAGAACTGCTCATCTTTAGGCTGGAGGAGACAGAGTTGGGCCAGGACAGGGTCTGTCACTGCCCAAGACCCTGGGTGAGGAGCAAAGGCATAGATTGTGCAGAGAAGATCCTGTATGCTTGGGAAAACAGAGGCATGCCAGCTTTGTACACAGCTGTGAGGCAGGTTTATGCTTCATGTCTTTGCTAGATTTCAAAATAGCCCTGGGCATATTTATAAGAAAGGAAGTTTGGGGATCCATGGGGGTTTAGAATAGGTAAAGGATCATGGAAATACCATATTTCCTTGAAATGGAGAAAGAAGAAAGGCTGCTCATTAAACTAAGATATCTCATAAATTTTGACACCAATTTCAGAGATGTTAAATGGTTCAGAAAAAGGAAATCTAAGAACTGATGAAATATGGTAAAGCATTCCATCATGCAAAAAAAAAAAGAAAAAAAGAAAAAAGACTACCCTAAAGAGAAAGTTCTTTTTAATTCCCTGCCACTTTCTGTGGGCGGCTGAGATAAAAAAGTGCTGTAAAAAATTGATAATTCATGAAAGGTGACATTCTTTGGTTGACACTGTGAGTTAACGGAATCCTTTCTTCACCTGTGAATTTTAGGCAACTTCTCTTAAAATATAAGGTAAATTGGTTTCTTTTTCCCTAATGAGCACAAATGGATGTGTATCTGAATATAACTTTGTTCTTTGGTTTTTGAGGGAATTTAGACATCTTAAAAAAATTAAGAGACACAGGAGACCTTTTCAAAGATGCAGCCCATGTTCTGTCATAATCAGCATGCTTCTCCCCGCCGCTATGAGTCAGGACGAACCCGCTTCATCAGTGGGTACCGCCTGGGAAGGGTGCTCTCTCCACACCTCCTGACAAACCCGGAATCACACCATATGGTGATTTCCATGGTTTTGACTGATTTCTAGCCAAGGTGATAGTAATTTCCCACTGGGCCAGGTTCAAGTGAGCACTGCCACAGAGCAGGCGAACACACGAGCAGTCGATAGGTGAAGTTTGCTTCTAAATTAGCAACCGCCAAATACACAAGAGTTTTCAAAGCTGTTTTCCTGACTGATATGACTGCACCTGATTTCCATGGTCCTTGATTACAGCAGCTCTCAAAAAAGAAAAATCCTTCCAAATGCTGCCGGTGCTAAATCGCAAATTATCTGCTTGACTCCAGTGGTGGTGGCTTGAGAATGAGCTCTGAGGACATCAGAGGCTCGCCTTGTTTGGCTACTCTCAGGCCCAGCATAGCTCACGAGTTGAGTTTTTGAACCATTCCTGGACTCATCACTAGGTTCTTTAAAAGAGAAGTTTGGGGAACTTTCTACCCAGAGAGGAGATTTACAACTCATGTCTTTTCTTCTAATTGCCAGTAAAATTTGGAGGACTCTTGTTGGGTGCAGACACATCTTTCCCTATCGAATCTCTTACCTCATGAGGGAGAGAAGTGCAGCAAGCAGGGTGATGATTTGTTTTGACAACATCAAAGCAAGTGAAGAAAAAAGTTACTTTTTTCTCTAAGTGGCACACATCATAAAATTATAATCTTGCACCTCTTCTTGTTTTGATGCTGTAAACCCAAGAGAGATGCTTTTATTGAAAATGTAATTCTCAAATACCTGATATCAGAGAGAGATATTTTGTTGTCTGGCATTTTGCTGAGCTACGGCTTCCAGAGTCACTTAAGTATATTTTCCCCCCATGTTCTGCTGGATAAAAGAGAGGATTACAATGCAACATTCAATTCCATTTTTATACAAGTGTCCTTAATGTCCCTGATATGTACCATCACCATATTTATGTTTGGGGACTGAAAATATAAATGAAACTGAATTCTTAAGAAGGTGCTTTGATCAAATTTTCATACTCTAAACCAGGAGTGATAAAGCAATACAGAAATTGCAAGACTGTTTCAACCTTCTCCTGTTTACTAATAAAAGCAGCATTTTTATGCAATCAAGCTTTTGTGTTCTGAGGTGAGCATAATATAATGATTGCATTTGCATTTTCAAGCATTGATCATGGTACCGTCTTCTGCAGCACACCTGTGAAATTTCTACTTTGAAGAAATTGCTTTGCAACGTGAGGAGACTCCATTCTGGTTTAGTTATCCGAGGGTCGCATTACAGAGTGGTGGTTTAGAACACGGACAGGCTTTGGGGCCAAGCAGAACTGGGCTGGAATCCCAGCTCGGCCCTACCGGCTGTGTGACCCTGGACACATAAATTAACCTTCCTTAACATGTTTTCCCATCTGTAGAATGGAGTTGATAGTAACACCTACTTATGAGACTGTTTCGTGATTAAATGAGATAATGCACATACAGCACTTCGCATAGAAACATGCACTCAATAACACTGCCTTTGGTTTGTGATGTTGGTGCTGTTGATGGGATTGCCATTGACATGACTAGTAAGCAAAGTCAGACTAGTTGTCTCTAAGTAGACGGAGGGGCTATGACACCTACACCCATAGAGAGAAATGGTCTACAGTTTGGGAGAGAGAGCTGCAGAGGAGGTATTCTGCTTATGTAGACTTGGATTTATTTGTTCTGCACCAGCAAAATGAAAGTTTTTTCTTGAAAAGGAAGGAGGATGGAAGGAAAGAGACGGTTCCAGGCTGCACTGCAAACAGAATGAGGGTTAGAGGGTTGTCAGTCTTAACACCTGTCTCGGGACCCTGTACAAGGTAGTCACCCGGAGACTTGTAGCTCATTTAGACTACACCATGTTGTTGTTTTTTTGCAACAGGAAAAACTTTCTCTTTTCTTGTTTTCAAAAACTAGGTAAAAAATTGTTATCTCTTCAGCAAACCTGTCCTCACTGGGTTGGACCAATGGTGCGGGTGATTTTGAGCCACACTCACATATAAAAATAAGAGGAGTCAGTTGTAGAAACTCTTTATTTCAAGGGTCCTTAATCTTGGGAATGTCATAGACAACTTTGAAAGTTTCATGACGTTTAAGTGCTCTTTCCCTGAGAAAAAAGGCTAACATACAACCATAGATACAATTTTGTGTATAACGATGGGAGTCCCAAGTCCTCCTAAGCCCACCCATGGGACTCCAGGTTAAGAGCCCTTGATATAGCGATTTCCTCACCTCAGGTATCAAGAAGGCTCTGGTCCTTAAAATCCACAACTTTGATTCTGTTGGCTTCTGGGGACTAGGGTAGCCTTCTAATGAGAATAGGCATCTTGCCCAAAGGTGACACCTCAGAGCTGTGACTTTTGACTCTAGAAATGAAAGGAGACTAAAGAGAGGTCTGTCCACAAATAACAGACAACTGTTATCAGAACCTGGAAGAGGGTAAGGTGGGTAAGGTAGGACGATTGAACCGCGGACACAGACTAGGAATAAGAAAAGGGATTGTATCTTCTTCAAGGGGTGGATGGCTGATGCTTGAATTCAAGAATGGGTTCAATGTTTGTGTCTCAGTTAAGGAACTAATTATACTTCAAAGTAGAGAAGACTGTCAAAGCGTTGGTCGTTTTGCTTAGGTTGTGTTCATAGTACCACGGGAACTTTGTGAAAGAGACTGAAATTCTTCACAGGGCATATTGCAAAATGAGCCCTAGGGTGATTGAGCGGTATGTCTGAGGTTACAGAATGGAAGAGACAAATAAAAACAACAGCAGAGTCCTTTTGCGTATTCCTCTGCCTATGTGCTCCATGAGGAAAGAGGGCAGTTCCAACTGCTGGGTTGAGTTTCTTAGAGAGGTTTTCTTCATTTCTTGAGAAAGAAGGGAAATTGTTCAAGGACAAAATTGCTCTGTGAAGAACACAGAAAAAAGGAGTCTGCCGACTAAGAGGGAAATTAGAGAAATGAGAGATTGTGCCTCTTAATTTATATGTTCAAATTTTAGAATGATTGTTTCTTTCTCTTTGTAAAATATTTTCTAATTATTTCTCTTAGCGTACTGTTTTAAATAGCATCACTTCAGATCTTCAGGGTCGTGTGTGTGTGAGGGTGGAACGTGTTATCATTGTGAATTCATTTTTTTCTTACTAATATCGGTCTAGACTTGCCTAAGGGGATAGGTACGTGGGATTTTGCCAGGAAAGGTGAGGATATATTCTGACTGCGCTACAGTGTCGAGTCCTGGGGTCCTGGCGCATGCCATGCTGTGTCCCTCACTCAGTTAGCCCCGGGAAGGCCTGCGATCACCACACAAAAGATCTGTGCCCTCAGGACGGGTGTCAGCCTCCTACCACTGGGCCCAGTGAGCCCTTTTTTTTTTTCATATTGAGGTTCTGTTTCTCCCATTTGGCTCTGAAGTTACACAGAGTGCCTGTAAATAGATCTTTGTGGAATTTGTATACACCCCCAAATCCATCTACTTCTCTAAAATTCTTTTTTTTTCCCCCAAACTCTACACCTAAATTCTACTTATATCCTCCCACAGCCCTTTCAGAGAGAGAAAAGCAGCCACTTGCAAGGCCCCACTGTTTTTATGATAATGCTACAGCTCACAGAACAACATCTCATAGAATTTCCACAGCAAACCTCCAGGTAGCCCTTTAGAATGCCCGTGGGTTCCATATTATAATTTTAGCACAATGGATTTCTTTAAATTTATTTTCTGTTTAGACGAAATTGAGATAGCCTGTGTTGTTTCTGGCCCATGTTCATGGAGAATTTTTGAAAGCTTGAGCATCCAAATGCTATGGGAGACCTGGGATTCATTTCTCCCCCTCAGGGAAAAGCTTCCTCGTAGCTCTTGCCCAGGCATGGCAGGCCCAAACCCGTTATGACGACCAAAGCCGCATCTCTTCATCATATGTAGCCTCAAAGGGGGCAGGAGAAAGGGAGATGTGAAGACCACAACGCCAGGAAAGACACAATGTCTCAGACGTGGGAAGATTTGTCTTATGGTGCTGTCTCCAGGAGAAAACCATGTTTTCCATGGGGAGAAAGAAAGTACCAAAAGTAACTCTTTAGAGCAAAATTATTCCCTGCATACCACACAGGGCGACCATGCACGGATTTAAGAGAGATGTTTTTTGCTTGTTTGTTTTTTAAGAAGTGGTTTAAAGCGTAAAGAACTCTAGAGGTCAGTTAACAGCCTCTGGACAAGAGTTCTAGTTATCAAATTGGACAAGCTCCTTGTCTTCCTGGCCCTTTGCATTTTCCTCTGGTGGTGGGTTACACAGCACCCCACATTTCAAAGTGTAAAGTCCCACGTTGGGCTCCACTGATTTGCCACTTCTCTTCTCTGGCTTTATCCTCATTTTAGTCCAGTCGCCCCTGCAGTGACCTCTTCTTCTTTGAGCTTCATAAAATTTTAGGCAGGTAAAGTCTACCCAGGTAAAATGGATCCAGATTGTGACTGATTGCACAAGTGTGCAATGGGGAAGGCATTGAGTGTTGACCATGGCAGGCAGGTAAGCACTTGGGGTGAAGCAGTGAACAAGACAAAGCTCCCTGCCAGGGCCCTTACACCTGAGGGAGAGGAAACATGTAACGATAAATGTAATGAACAATTACATTATATAGAATGCTTTAAAAGTATTATGGGGGTGGGGAGGAGGAAAACAAAGAAACCTAGAGTGATGAAGGAGTTGGTTGTAACTTCAGATAGGATGGTCAGAGTGGGTCTCATTGAGAAAGTGGTACTTGAGCAAAGACTCGAAGGAGAGTTAACATTAGACTGTGTGTAGAGAATCACTCCAGGTGGAGGGAACAGTGCATTGAAGAGCCTCAGGGCATGTTCATGTTCCAGAAACAACAAGGAGGCTGGTGTGGTGGACTTGAAGGGGCAAGGGTCATGTAGTAGACAAGAGGTCCCAGAGATTATGTGGGAGAATCAATCCCTGCCATCGGACTAATGCCTTTTGCTGATTGGCCCAAGCCTGGGTTTCTAAACCAGTTACTGGCAAGAGAGATGAGAAAAACAGCACAATCCCATCCTTGGCTTGTGTGTCTCAGAACTTGAGCTTGGAGCTAAGCCCCCAAACCACAGGGCGGCTGAACATCTGGGAAGGGTAAGGCGGATGCTGAGACTCAACCACGACATCCTCCACTGTGACTGAACCTTAAGAAAGTTTCCCCGCACAGTCCCTAAAGTTTGAGTCCCAATCTTGGCCAAACAGCTTCTCGGTTTTGGCTGTTATACCACTGGCTGTCATCAAATATCTTTCAACCACAGGAACTGGAAGAAAAGGAGCAAGGCATAGATGATGTGGGTGGTCAAGGAGATACATAAGGAAGACCTTACTGGCAGTAGATGGCCGTTTCTGAAAAGGATGCTGAAGGCCCTTCTCTGGGCGTCTACAGAGACTCGGGGGCAAGGCTGTGGGGCTGCGGTGAGACCGTGCAGGAACACCTCTGACAGTGGCCCCATGAGCTTTCCACATTCTCCCCAGCTCTTATCTTGTGTGACCTGGAACACAGGGTAGTGGTTCAGAGGTGACAGGAGCCTGCTTTATTCCCTTTCTTCCTGCTGGCTTCCTGTTGTCTCCACGTTCACAGCTTTCCTTTAGATCTCAGCTTGAAAGATCAGGCTCAGAAACTGTGAGAGTTTAGGGATGATCTAATGCTAATCCGATGCCCTTGGATTTCAAATGTGAAAACTGAGCTCGGGGAAGGGCACTGACTTGCCCAAATGTACACTCTTGGGGGTTCATTTTCCACCCTACTTAATCCAGTAATCTGACTACAATAACACTAAAATGGCTCTTATTCAGTTTCTTAAAAGTTTTCTATTCTTACAGATTTGCTGAATCCTGGCTATAAGCGTCAGGAATAATCTCAAAGTTATTTAGAAGGTGACAGTGACTCTTGCAGACAGGAGGGATTATCTAAGACTCGAGTCATCAAGGTTGATTAGGTGGTCATTACCTACTTAAAAGCCAGATAGAGGACACAGGAAAGTGTGTAGGGTACATATTACCTCGGGAAATGAAAACAAATGAAAGTGAAATTCTACCTTGAGTAACATCATAATAGCAATGCACTCTAGATTCTGAGACAGGAAACATGGGTTTTAGGTGTAAAGTCTGCTCTTTCTGTGTGACCTTGAGCCAAGGCACTTCATCTTTCTGAACTGCAATGTGCTCATCTGTAAATGGGGACAGTGGGGTTAAACTGGTTGGTTATTGTGAAAATTCAGCTAGAAATTGATGTGAAAGCACTTTGTAAACTTGAAAGCTCCTCACAAACAAACGATAGTATTATGGCCAAGTGTAGACTGCAAACACATTGCCCTGGTGGAGGTAGAAAGGTGATATGGTCCTCATCAACTCAGGCTGCAGATTAAATAAATTACTATAAATCGTTCACTATTATAACTTCTGAGTCTCATAATATGATAATTTACAAAGTAATCCATGTAGTTCAAAGGCATTTGGGGCGATGTGCTTCACCATAAGATTTGTAACTCCCTCCCTGAGAGGTGCTATGATATGGCCTCACCTGTGTTACTGCAGGAGCCGTTGGTGGGATCTGGGGGTTTACTCTGGTCACGGCTGGGTGGTGAGGAAGGTGCAGGACCTGTGCCCTGGAGACCAAACATATGCTGGGTGGTGGGAGGTTGAGGGCCGTCTGGCCAACAGCAAAGGATAATTTGGTTGGGGAAGATGAATTGCTGTCTCACAACGAGAAGGCTTGGCGCCATTTTTAGAGAGGGCTGGAAGCTGGTGCCACAGAAAACATTCTTTATTCTTGGAGGCAGTGTGCTTCATGGTTAAGAGTGTAGGCTCTAGAACCAGATTGCTTAGATTCGAATCCTAGTCCTCTTAAGTTTTAGTGGTGTAACCTTGTGCAAGTTATTAAATACCTCTCAGGGTTAGTTTTCTCATCTGTAAAATGGCGATAACAGTAGTCCTAAGGTTTATTGTGAGGATTAACTGAAGTAATTCATAAAATATGCTTATGTTAGCACCTGGCATGTAGCAAGTAAACGGTCAATGTCCCTATAAATTCATTCAGGTAAGTTTCTTTCCCTACATACAGCAACGGGTATGAATACCACATATTTAAAAACCATAATTATTATTCCTTCTTGTATTTGAATATTTAGCATAAAAAACTGACCCTAAGGCTAAATTTTAAAATCTCTCTTTTAATAGAAAAGAAAAAATGATAAATAAGAAAACTTTTTTTTTTTAACATCTTTATTGGAATATAATTGCTTTACAATGGTGTGTTAGTTTCTGCTTCATAACAAAGTGAATCAGCTATACATATACATATATCCCCATATCTCCTCCCTCTTGCGTCTCCCTCCCACCCTCCCTATCCCACCCCTCTAGGTGGTCACAAAGCACGGAGCTGATCTCCCTGTGCTATGTGGCAGAGCCTGAATTTTGAAAAGTGGGAGATTCTTACTTACATTCTAAAATTAAATAAAGTCAATAAAAGAAGAAATAACAGATAGTTACTTACTGTCTCTAAATTGGCTAATTGAAATTGTTTTTTAACTCCACTGGAAACAACAGAATAGGGAAATGAAAATAAGTTGAAGTTTCCATGAAAAGAAAGAAGAAAGAGGTGGACTTTTAGGAATCTTGAATGATATGGGTACAAGGAAAGCATTTGTACTCTGTGAGGAAACCCCCATGAGAATCAGAGGACAGCCCACCATCCCAGCTCATTCCCAGAGGGCCACCCTGTCACCTCTTCCTGAACCATAGTAAGATCTACTCTGGGGAGTAATTCACATCGCTGCCCTTCCTTATGGAACTAGTGACTCGGAGATGTGGCGTTTAGTGAAAAACTACAAAGTATGACTTTGCTCAAATTCTGGTTAAGCAGAAGCCAGTGAGCCTTCGTGATACCAACAGCCTATTCCTGGGCAGAAGCATGACTACAGCAATCTTCACTACCTCACCTGTGAGCCCCCAGTGGGATTGTAAGTCCCTCTACATACATTCTAACAGACCACTCTGCCAAGCTTCTCTGTTATACACCATGCTCTGAAATATGTAATGTTTCCATCATAAAGCCCATCAGGGGTCAGCTCCTCTTCCATTTCGTAACTCCTTTAAACTAATGTCACAGAGAAGCTGCTAATGAATTCACACTTTAGGTCTTTTCTTCCTTAAGGATAAAGTCGGATTAATCTGGTCCTGCTTCTCTTTGAATTAATCATCTTCAAATACAGTTGGTCTCCCAACTTGCTTCCTTCTTTGGAATATTTACTGCCCACCCACAGAGAACTAGAGAGGAAGGAAGTTCCCTGAGAATCAGATTCTAGGAGCACAAAGCAATAGTTGGAAGGATGAGATTTCCCAATTTCTACTCTAACCAGCAGCCACTCAAGCCTCTATTTCATCATCCGTCCAGAGAATTTTTGTGGTAATCAAATCCAGCCCCGGTCATGCCACAGATCACTGGCCTTGTCCAGAGTTCTAGTTCATTCTTTTAAAGTTTGGGTTGCAGAAATCACATTTTTATTATCCCTGCCCAATGGCACATTCTGAGTTGTGGCTTCTGCTCTACTTCATTCTAAGGAGAGCACGAACCAGCCACAAGGACAGGGGAGAAACGGATTTGTTGAGCACATTATTACTAGTATTATTCTACCTCATTATATATAAAGGGAACAGCTAACATTTTTTTGGAAGCTTATTTTCCTCAGTCACTGGGATAAGGTTTTCAGAATATCTAGATAGGTTGGAATTGCAGGAAAAGTCGCCACGGGTGATTTCAACTTTCTGCAGCACAAATTGGTTGATTCTTAGGTGGGTGCATGGAAGCTGCCAGCAAAATTCCATGTGTTTTGCCTGCTAATGTCAGCACTAGCCATTGCCAGAGACTAATGTTTTCTCTTCTCTTTCACTTTCTAAATTTCATGGGAGTGCCTCTCACTGATGGAATCTAATCTGTATCCCTGCAGACAAAAAATTCTGGAAAATAGAGTTCCCAGGCTTCTACCCTGTGATGCAAGGGACAGTTCAGAAGGAACTGGGGATGGTGCTGAGTTGACTGCAGTCTGTTCTAGTCACTACTTTCTACTGCCTTCCAGTAAAAGACACTTTTCCACTGTAGTGAACAGTACCACCACCCATTCCTCAGGCAAATAGTGAACATCTACAGATGATAGACACACGGATCTGAGGGTTTTAAAATCTGATATTCCTAGCCTCAGGTGCTCTTCACACTACCTATTAATCTTATTCAGATGCCTGGAAATTTTCCTACTGTGTCATCCTTTACTATAGAATTTACTTTATTTAGTGAAATGTATCAATTCCCAACAGATTGATAAGAATTGTAATTATTACAATCATTGTTGATTCTCCCCCCTCCCTCAGGTTTACCTGTTACTGTTTATCTTGAATGGTCTTCTCCCATGGAGTAAATACGGGAATTTCTCCTGTTAGGGTTTTTAGTGTCAGTGCCTCGTTAGAGATTGTTTTGTGGTTTATGAATTTTTATTAAATCAGTGGCTCTGACATCTACATTAGACCCCTCCTCTGTCAGATTGCATTATTCCCACAGGGCCTTCAGGGTCCTGAATTCTGGAAGAAGACCAAAGAGTCAAGCCATATCTTAGGTGTCATGGGTAGATCTGGTATGAGTAATAGAAGAAGGAACACTGGGGAAAAGACTAGAGAATAAGGTAAGTGAGAAGTAGAAGGGAAAGGAGAAAGATAAAGTAGAACCATGTGTCTCAGAAAATGGGTGCAGTAACACCACCAACTGGCTTTAAGTTGCCCAGAAAATTGAGGCAATAGATTCTATCCCCTTAATATATCTTCACTCTGTCCGTTCCTCCCCCTCAATACCACCATTCATCACCAACCTCTTGGGTTATTGCAACAACTTCCTTATTTGTTACCATGTCTCCAACTTCACTCCCACAAATGCATTCTGCTGAGGACAATCTCACAAAAAAAGAAATCTCATTATTTTAACCTTCCTTGGCCCCTTGCCAAGCTTACTCATAATCTGTTAATGTTTATAAAAGTTTTGAATGGAGCAAAGTTTATGGGATTAACTTTTTAAAGGTGTGTATAAAATTGCTTTTACAGTAAAATCTTAGATAGGTAAAATAAAAAATGTAGAAAAATATTGGAAGTCATCTGCCAAAATGTTAATTGTATGCCTCTGCATGGGTAAGATTATGGATGATTATTTTTTCCTTTCCAATTTTCTACAATGAGCATATACTACTTTCATAATCAGAAAAGAGCAAAATTTTTCTTTAAATGAAAAAAAATTAACCAAGTTTCCATGTTAAGTTAAAACTCAGCCATTGTCTCTTCATCAACATTATAAAGCGGGGCAATCAGTTTTACTGACCAATTCTTCTTGGGAAAATGGATGGAGACATTAGAACAAACTTATCCATTTGTATTATTTGTTATCAACTTTCTAATGAATTTATGACCCACGGTAAGAAGTAAAAAAGAAAGTATATGTATAGCTATGTATATACACATAGAGTATACATATATGTATACATGTATGTATATGTTTGTTTATGTGTGTTATAGAGCAGTTAAAGTCATCATATAAATTCTGCATATACAAAGTATGAATTCCAAAAAACAGGGAAAATGGAGGCACAGAGAAGTTCTGAAATCTTTGTGAGGTTTCCCAGTAGCTACCGCCTCATGAACATTACTCAGTACTGCTGACACCAGCCCTCTGTTAGTTCCCTGATCCTTGCTACCTGTCAGGTAAAAGAATGGCAGAATTCTCTAATCTCTGAGTCACTTTGATATTGTCAAAATTTATTGGAGGTACTTATTGTTCTGGTCAGTCTTCAAAATCCAGGAGATAAAAAATAATCTGATCCAATTAAAAGGATGTTTCCCCTCTACTGTGAGAAATTAGCATCTTTTCTTTGTTCCAATTTCCCGGGAAGTTTTACAGGTTCCAGACCTGGGCCAGTTTACGGCTCTCTTGGTACTTAATTGATTTTTTTTTTTTCCTCTCTAGGCAAAGACTTAATAAGGATCCATCCTTTCTGTGTCAATTCCAATGCAATTCATTCCATAGTGGTAAAATTTTAAAGGTACAGAAGAAAATAACAGAATGTTAATTCTTACTAAATTCACAGTGATACACACACACACACACACACACACACACACACATCTTAATCTCCAAATATCCCTAAATTTTTCTCATTTTAACCCAATGTTGTATAGACTTAATTGGTATTTCCACTCTAATTTTTTTCCCCTCTGTATTTGATGACATCTTTTTCTTCCCATCTTTTTTTTTTTTTCCCTGTAGTAGACATAACCAATATAGGAAATTATTTTTAAGGTAAAATTTTAAGGTAAGCTTTTACTCACTTTATTTCCCATGTTATTTTCCATCTGTAGTTGAATGTGAATGAATTATTTTAAATGAGTTTCCAAATTATTATAATGTATATTTCTGTCAAATGGTTTGTTTTCACACAGAACAGTCATAAGTTAGTGCTTCTTTCATCTCAGCACTGTTGTGTACGTCTTTCTCCCTTCAGAATTGATTGTTAATACATAATAAGAGCCATATCCACCTACTCTAATGAAGTTATCAGTCACTTCATCAGATGCTTCAGAAGAAAGCTAAAATTAATGTTGAGTTTGTCTGCCCAGCAGCAGAATGGGTTCCAGAAATGAATTTGACTATAACTTTTCATAGAATCATTTTATCACAGGGACCTTTAGAGTAAGAAATTTTGTCAAATTAATGTAATTTAACTTGACAACATTTTTTGTTTGTTCTATGCCATCAAAACAACTTGTATTTTGAGGCCTTGACAATTTTTGTTGCTGTGTGAAGGGCTCCTAAATTATCTATCTGATGCAAAGACTAATGAAAGAATAGCCCTGAAACCCTGACTAAACATAGTCCTGAAGGTTGACTTCCTGGTCCAACGGTAGAAGGAAAATCAATCCCAAAATTCTGGGGAAATATTTAGGATTTTTCAATATGCATGTTAGGATTATTGTTTTGGATTTTAAAATATTTTTTCCCTCATTTCTCTTTTTTATTCTACAGTTTTTACTTTCACATTTGCATTATATATTTGTCAAAATGTCATTGGATTAGGAAAGAAATGAAGACATGAAGGAAATAGTGAATAGTGAAGAGGGGGTGAAGTCAATGAATTGGGGGTCCCAAGTGAAATGTTATGGAAATCAGGGTACTAGAGAGAATAAGCAGAAAAGATAGAAGGAGGCTTGTAATTGAGATTATGAGGGGTTACAGATATTGGTAATGACAAAGTCTAGAATACAACCACAAGAAAAAATGACTGAGATAAGGTAGAGGACAAGTCATTGGAGAGGGAAGCTGGTATATCAGAAGTGTCATCCCCTTGGATATAAGAATCAGCAAGACTGAAGTAGTGTGAAGAGGTGACAGCCAGCCTGGTGTAGCATCTTTGAGGAATGAATGGGATGACTGGGGGTTGGTAGAAATTCTGGTTGGTTTGGCTGATAGCAAGAGCCTCAAAAGCGCTGAAGGCTTAAAGTCAGGAGAGAGAGTGAGTGATCTGGCAGGAAATGAGGAAGGAAGCTACCTCAGCTCCAGGTCCATCTGTGGGAAGAGTGCAAGAAAAATTGCTTCCACTCTTTAAGGCTACAGGGGAGGCAGTACCTTCAAGGTATGGTCAGATTTTATTTAGAATAAGGAAGAGGAAGGAATGCTGGGAGAGGAGGTTAAGGATAAAGGGGATTTGGGTGTGATACAGAGGATGCAGTGGAAGGGTTTAGGGGTCCATCAGAGGAATGGAGCCCAATTAGGGGATGCACAGAGGTCAAGGGGATGAGGATTGTGCGCCCTCCTATCTAGTGACACAATGACGGGGTCATCTGCGTTAGCAGAATAGCTGTGCTGGGCTGGTACTCAGTTCTGAGCTGAGGGCCCTTGGAGTTGACTTCTCACCTTCTGTGCGCTCGGCAGTCTTTGTGTAGCTCTGCTGGTAGCCCTGACCTGGGACCTTTGGGTCAGTGTGGAGCTGGGGCAGCTGAAGAGGGCCAGGACACAAAAGGCGGCTGGACCAGAGGGCAGACAGCAGAATGGACACCAAGGGGGGAAAGTGGTGAGGGGGGTGGTGGTGGAGGGATGAATTGGGAGATTGGGATTGACATGTATACACTAATATGTATAAAATAGATAACTAATAAGAATCTGCTGTATAAAAAAAAAAAAAAAGGCGGCTGGTCCACTGCACTCACATCCCAGCAGTTTCCCTGTTGCTCCTTCACTCGGTAAACCTTCTTGAGCCTCCACCACGCTCTACACATTAGGTGAGTGTTGGAGTTATGCCAGATCCCTGCCCTCGGGGTACTCATACTGAGACATGCAAATACATGATTGCAATCTAATGAGACAGGTGAAAGATAAAGACATTAGTTTGTTTGGTTTAGGTTTTTCTGGCATGAATTTTAGGTACTAATGGAACATACAGCTAGAATTCTTTCAAGGACAGTTGGTATATGGATATGAAGCTCAGCACAGAGTAAAGGATAGAAGTATATAGGTTTGTAAGTTTGGAGGGTTTGAGGGGGTCCAATAGAAAATAAATAAGACCCGTCTTCTTCATCTGAGATCTGAATCAATTAAATTAAACAAAAGAGAAAGAGAGAAAGAAGACCAAACTGATAAAACCGGCAGTGGAGAATCGGGCTCAAATCTGCAGACAAGGAGACCTGTAACACTAAGCACAGAATTAGACAGAATTACCAGCCCCGTGATGGGCAACTGCCAGGGACCATACCTCCTGGCTCAGGGCCTTTACCGTGGAGCTTGTCATGTGCTTGGGAGTAACAATGACACGTGGCACTGAGACAATGAGGGAAGCTTTGGGCCAAGCACACCCAGTTCATCCTTTCCACATTTACCAGTGTGATAAGTGACTCCACCTTCCAAAGGACCGAGTAAGTGAGAGAGGGAATGGGACCAGGACGGTTTCACCGGCAGGGACATTTCCACATGGAAGGAAACATCAGTAGTGGGGCAGAAACATCCTCTCGACCACTCCCCCCTTAATCAAGTCAGGCCAATCAAGGGCCCAGGAGAAGCAAGAAGCTGGAGCAGGAACTCTGGGCGTGAGACACCAGGAGACGGGCAGCTGGGAGCACCTGGGTAGAGTGAAGGGCAGAAAGATCTCAAGACGAATAAGCGTCTCCCATTTAAGGGAATACATCTGACTCTACCTGTCGCTCCAAGGACTCCTTTAATGGGAGATTTTATGTTAATAAAATTTTGACTGCATCACTGTCAGTGTTTTCTAAGACTGTCCTATATGTTTTTTCATGACTACTCACCACTTAGAAAACTATAAGATAAATAGTATTTTACTGCTATCGTATAGATGAGGCCACTGGAATCCAGAGAACTTGAGTCTCTAAAGCATGATCACTCAGCCACTCAGGAGGAAGTTCAGACTTCAATCCAGGATTCTGATGCAGCCCCCTCACTAGGTACATACAGAGCTGAAAAAATGTATGTGATGATCTCTTTTGATCTGGTGATCGTTTAAAAGGATGACTGAAATGATTATCTGTTATTAGTTGTGGCTCCTCAGGTACTAATAGGACAATTAAAAAGAAAACACAGGATCTTCTATTCTTTATAAGAGTGAAATAATTGTCATAAATTATTTGTTTGAGGTTAAATCAGTATTACTCTAACTCTGAGACATATTGGGTTCCTTTGGGCTCTTTGGTAAAGGGGAAAACTCAAAGCTGAGACAAAAGTCATGAAATACCTGAGAAAACATATATTCAGCATCAGCGCTAAGTTGTGACGTGTGTGGCAATTTCACTAACTAATTCAAAAAGAGCATTTAATGTAAAAAAGCTGAACCTCAGATTTTTTTTTTTTCCCCAAAGTGTGCTTGTCCCCAATCTTCAGTTCTTCCAGTGTTCCTTAGGCCTTAATTAAATAAGAGCAAGAGAGAGCGCTGGGCTTGGGTTCAGGATAAATATCCCGGGCTTGAGCAGGAGATGTTGCTTTATTGCTTTAATGACTTGGAATACATCCAGAAAGCTCAGACTGGCTAGCGGGCAAATCTGACAGCTACTGAATCTCACAGCAGCAACATTCTAACCAATTAAAAACAGAGCTAGAAATAATGGTTTGTCGCTGAGTGGTGTTTCAGAAACCAATTGGTCCAGATTAACCAGAGGATTAACTTTTCTAACTGAATTTAAAGGTCACGGGGAGCTGACTTTAATGAAAGAAAGAGAAAAGCATTCAATTAGAAGGGGAAGACTTACACAGAGAAATTAGGTTAATAGATCTTGCTTTATTATTTATAGACAACTAACCAAATTGCTGTCTTATTTTACGGCAGGAGTTCACAGTCAAGGATAAGTACGTTCAGTATACAAAAGAAAGTTAAATGAGCAGTCAGGTGTTTCTAAGGGATCCCTCTAATGGAAAGGACATAGATGGCCTTCCAACATCCATAAGTATGTTCATTTTTAAAAAAGGATTTTTGTTAGGTAAACCAGCCTACTTTTGACTGATACCAAGTCGGATGGGATTGAAGTCAAGTTAGTGACAGACCATCTGACTTGTGGAGGCACCTGAGATCAACTTGTCAGATGGCACTTGCGTGGATAAGACCACAGTAGCCTGTTCTTATCAGGGCCACCGAAACACGTGCACGAAGGGAAGGCTTTGGTATCACTGTGGCAAAGCTTTTCACCGCTGTGTGACGGATGGCTTTTCCTTGTTGTACGAATCTTTCCTCCAAGATAAACTCTTCCTGCAGTAACCTACCTCCACAGCGTGCATCTTCCATTGTGCGCGTCACCCTCGCACCCACAGAGTGAAAGCAGATTGCTGTGGGTGGGAGGATCTTGGGCTGGACCCTAGATGAAATACTGGTGTGCAGTTAAGTGTTAAAATGACCTCCTGTTTAAAGTTACTTCCTGTCCCTAGCACATAGTTGGTTTTAATAAACATTGTGGAGAGAAGGTTGGGTGTGTGTGGCAGAGCGGGGGGAGTTGAAGGGAAAGAGAGGGAGGAAAGCTAGTCCGACGGAAGGAAGATGTTGCTACTGACTGTAAGGGATTAGAATGGCCAAATAACCGAGGCAGTGTCCATTCTGTCATTTACGTGTAGAGCTTGCATTACGTTCTAGAACTGGATTTCGAGAGCTGGGTTTTGCCGCGAAGAGTAACCTTGTGTCAGAGGTGTGTGAAGAACCTTCCAGAAGCATGACACCCCAACTGCTGATTATTTAAAGGGAGCCCTTTGATTCCTCTGTGTGATATGTGTCAACAGCCTCCAACAGGCACCACTCGATCCTACTGAAGCCAGGCAGGGATTAGAGTTTCAGGCAGGATCTGAGATCGTACGCTGGCTCTAGTCACAGACATACAGGGCCCAGTCAATTTTCTGGACTCTCCCCTCTGGTCGGTTGGTCTAATGTAGAGTCTGGCTGGGATGTTCTGCTGAATGGGACTGAGTACTCATTAAAACTCCTCGTGGGTGGAAACCAGATTTTATACCAATATTCAAGGATAATTTTCAGTTGGGGTGCGCTGGTGTGACTGACTGTTAAGAGATCACTGCTTTTGTACCAGTGGTAAATGGCTGCGGCCATAAGCATGCCTGCCTCACACCCGCTGCCCCCTACACCTGCTGCCCTGGCCTCTCCTTCGCTGTCCTGCAACTAAAGGCCTGGCCCAGAAGGGGACCCTCAGGACTCTGAACCACGACCTGCAACCGGTGCCCGTTCTTAGGGTCTGTGTCGAGCACTTGGAATCTTGCTCCTGCCTACATCTGCTCGAGGCTCTCAGCAGTCACTAATGTTTGTTCTGTGTGCCCCCTCATTGTCTCAGTTTAGAGGGGACACCTCACTGACTCCTATTCGCTCAGAAGCCCATAAGTAAATTACCTGCAGCTATCAAGGAATGAAACAGTCGCTTAACATCTTCATCCTATATACACCACAGCTAGGCCTATATATCCCAAAGAGAAGCTTAGAGTTACTGTTAATCTGGCTTACTTAGATGTGAAGGCAGTCAAACAAGTTTTCTGCATATAAAATGCACTTTCTGACCGAATATTTAAATTGGCTAGTTAGGGGGGCTGAATTAACCAGACGGCTGACAATCTCACCTCGTTCTAGGTATAACCTTATTGTTAGCATCTTACAGCTAGAAACACGAGCATTTCAAACATTCTTAGCATTAGCAAAATTCCTTTGTTGATAGTTCATTTTTCTGCTGGCCGTTTAAGTTTTCTTCCCTTTTAAATCAGTTTTACTCAAGACATAAGAAATAACTGTCACCAAATTAATTGACAAAAGTTCACATTTTAAACCTCTAGTAAAAAGCAATTGTCCTTCTAGTGACATTTCATCTCAAACTGAAGTTATCCCTGCTGTATGAGGGCAGCAGAAAGATGAGCCACGTCTGTTCCTCTTCTGAGACTTGGCTGAGCTACAGTTGATAGGTTTTGCGACAAGTGCACTTAGATGCCGGTGGAGTTCCTATTATGAGCCACGCACTCTTCTGAGTGGTAGGGATTCAACAAGGAGCAAAACAAAGTCCCTTCCCTCCTGGGCCTTAAAATCATCCCAAAGTATTGTGCTGTTTGTGGGAAAAGAATCATGAATTCCCCAGATGTTTTGAGGATCTTAAAAAAGAAATTCTGCTAAATTATTTTTTATCTTATTTTTTGTTCATCCTAGTGATCCTACTTTTCTATTGTATATTATACTGGAAAGAAAACCTGGAAAGAAGAAAAAAAATTTCAGAAAGATACTTCTGGTTATATTTACCATTTATTTACACTACACATCCTTGGGTGTAATCACAGTAAACTACTCCCCTGTACATTTTTCACAAAAGGAGTGCCTTCTTTGTTGGCTTTGGTAAAATGCACAGTGCCTAGAAGGATGTCTCTGTCCCAGAATCCTCCCTGCCCTGGACTGGACCAGCCCTCCCTCCTGCTGGAAAGCTCTTCCCCAAACACCGCCACTTGTGCAAGTTCTCTTTTCCTGGTCATTTGCAAACACACTCCTTTGGTGTGTTTTTCCTCCATATATGGTGTATCCTTTAAAATTGAGGATTTAAAGCCATGTGTAGACCGCCCATTCTTCAAAGCCTTGCTCTGACATTACTCGCTCCAGCAGTCCCTCCCTCTCAGAGCCCATGGGATGGAGCACATTTCTCTTTCTTCTCTCATGGCTCATTGTTTAATATTTCCTCCAGTCTATCATGAATTAGAGCTCTTTGTGTATGCATTTGCCTCTTTCTCTAAAGCATGAGCTTCTAGAGGACTAAGACTGTATTTGAATCATTTTTGTATTTCCCAGAGTATCTAGCACGGTGAGTTACACAGAGTAGCCACTTAATAAATGCTTACTGAATTGAGTAGAATAAAATAATTTAGTGTCACTGCAATCCTTTATCACTGACTTAAAAAGGTAGAGAGGGAAGAAATTGGGTTAAGCTAAACATATTCATTTTTGCAATATACTCTATCAGACAGAAAGATTATTCAATGTATTTGTTTCCAGTTTCTTATAGAATATTCCTTCAATTTGTAGATATACTGTATATTGGAGTGTGGAAGTGAATTGCACATGAGGCACCCTGTCTAAAGTATATGGAGTTTACAGAATTGCCTAGGCTTCGTGGGACCCCCCCCCCCCACAATGAGGGAAATAAAGCCCATCCAAATATTTTTGAAAGCCACTGGAGAGGAATAAAATACAAAAAGGTAATCATGCAGTAGCAATAGCAACCAGACTCCCTAAGTTTTGTCAAACTACCTGACTAGTTAGAGCCATGTTCAGGGCGTCTCCCGCATTTATCTCTGCCCGTCTCTACATTCCCTCTGCTGCCTTGGGAAGCTTGCTCTCATTAAAAGGGATGGGAAACTAGCCACATCATTACATTCTCTTAAGGCAGAGTTTAGCTGGTCAGTACCCACTACTGTCAGCAACAAGGGCCACTTTGGGATTTTGAGCCCTTACGGGCATCTTGGTTTGGGCTGGAATTTTTATTTGTCTTACTTTGAAATTTACATGTCTTTAGAACAACTAAAATTCACAAGAACGAACTAATTAATGGATTCCATTTTTGACAGCTACAAGAAGACGGATGAGAAAGTAACATGCTTCTGGCAGCGTGTTATCAATTGGGAGGCAACAGTGCATTCTCTCTATGTGGAACAGTGAGCTGGAACCGACACTGACAGATGACACGGCCCTTTGACAGTGACGTCTGTACGAGCTGACAGCTCCACTTGCAGTCAGTCAAGTCCACGCTTTGCAGTGGAATTTTAACGGGCTTGATTTGCAGAATATGCTTTGCCTACTTCTCAGCTTGTAGTAGAAGTGAATAAAAATTTCAGAACATCCACATTAAAAAGTGGATTCTAGGCTCTGTTACCCAACCTTCTTCTCCCTTCAAAGCTAAGGGTAATAACAGTAAATAAATCTTAATCTTAAAAGACAAACAAAAAAATAAAAACCTGTAAGACATCTAGGCAAGGAACAATTCTCTCCTTAAAATTAGGTTTTCTATAAATCAAGGTAATTCACATATTAGTCAAAATCCCTTAGGAAGGGCAAGATGCCAAATTTCCCAAGGTAATTATAATTTAATCATAAAATATATATGTGTGTGTGTGTGTGTGTGTGTGGTTTGTATTCAAATCACAGAAAAAAGGACTGACTGATTCAGTTATGCTTTTTTTTAAAAAAATTTACCACCTTTACCACTTTTTTTTTAAATAAATTTATTTTATTTATTTATTTTTGGCTGCATTGGGTCTTCGTTGCTGCACACAGGCTTTCTCTAGTTGCAGCGAGCAGGGGCTACTGAGGGGGGCTACCCTTTGTTGCGGTGCGCGGACTTCTCATTGCAGTGGCTTCTCTTTGTTGCAGAGCACGGGCTCTAGGCACGTGGGCTTCAGTAGTTGTGGCAAGTGGGCTCAGTAGTTGTGGCTCATGGGCACTAGAGCGCAGGCTCAGTAGTTGTGGTGCATGGGCTTAGTTGCTCCGCGGCATGTGGGATTTTCCTGGACCAGGGCTCGAACCCGTGTCCCCTGCATTGTCAGGCGGATTCTTAACAACTGCACCACTAGGGAAGTTCCAATTATGGTTTTAAAACTTATTGACTATATCAAAAACTGCTTCCAAATATTAGAAAATATTTTTCTTTAAGGAAATTGTTTACTCATTCACTTCCAGGTTTTAGGTCAAGCTTTTTCTTTTACCTTTTTGCAATCTCCTATCTTTGAATAAACCATGTGCATGAAGCTGATTTTCCTGTGTGACATTTGTAAAGTTACTGTTCTGTGTTTCAATTCCTTCACCAATAAAATATAGCTAATCACCCTGTCACCACCAACATACCTCCCAGGCTCAGAGCAAGAAATGAGGGTGTCTGGGGTGACAAACTAGTGACTAAAAGGCCAAATTGGACTGGCAGGGGTGAAGTTCTGCATTTGAATGCCCCTAGGCTGGGCAGGTATGCTCTGGTTTCCATAGCCTCTGCTCCCTGTCTAACACTGTATCTTTCCACATTTCTGTAACTTGCCTGGGCTCTGCAGGCAGTTGAGTTTGTGACGGTGGCAGCATCAACCAATGTATTCTCACTCTTCTTCATAGAAACACATAATAATTCTAACATTGTTGATTTCAAAAGACTCCATAAATGGAAGAAATAAATAGAATTGGATGGTGGAGACAGGCAAATACAAATGAAATAAACACACAGTTACCAAGAACAACTAAGTAAAAGGATAATATTGGCATATGAAGCAAACTCTGTTTCAAGGGTGATAAACTAGCCTTGAGCCACGCACTGGAACACTCCTAACCAGTCCTTCCCAACCATCCCCACCAGCCCCTCCCAATAAACAAACATAGAGTAGAAAGATGAGACTAGCTATTCTTTCTTAGGCCAAGCTTTGTTGCTTGGGTTATCTAGCCAGTTAAGATAAGCCACCCAGCCTTCACATGTGTACAATTATAAATGATTCAAGGAAGTGATAGGGAAGGCAGATGTATGAGAGTTGAATTTCCAAAGTGTCTTGAAGGAGGAAAGCTTCATGGATTGGTGGAGGAAACGAAGAAGTCATTTTAAGCAGAGAGAATGGTTTCTGCAAAGGTTCAGAGGTGAGAAAAGACTATGTTATTGGAATAGCTTCAACATGGCGGAGGAGTAAGACGTGGAGATCACCTTCCTCCCCACAAATACACCAGAAATACATCTACATGTGGAACAATTCCTACAGAACACCTACTGAACGCTGGCAGAAGACCTCAGGATTCCCAAAAGGCAAGAAACTCCCCATGTACCTGGGAAGGGCAAAAGAAAAAAGGAAAAACAGAGACAAAAGAATAGGGACAGGACCTGCACCTCTGCGAGGGAGCTGTGAAGGAGGAAAAATTTCCACACACTAGGAAACCCCTTTACTGGCGGAGACAGAGGAGAGCACAGCAACAGGGGTGCAGAGGGCAAAGCAGAGAGATTCCGCACAGAGGATCAGTGCCGACCAGCACTCACCAGCCCAAGAGGCTTGTATGCTCACCCGTCGGGATGGGTGGGGGCTGGGAGCTGAGGCTCGGGCTTTGGAGGTCTGATCCCAGGGAGAGGACTGGGGTTGGCTGCGTGAACACAGCCTGAAGGGGCTAGTGCGCCACAGCTAGCCGGGAGGGAGTCCGGGAAAAAGTCTGGACCTGCCTAAGAAGCAAGGGACCATTGTTTCGGGGTGCGCGAGGAGAAGGGATTAAGAGCACCACCTAAACAAGCTCCAAAGATGGGCACAAGCCACGGCTATCAGCGTGGAACCACAGATGGCCATGAAACGCTAAGACTGCTGCTGCCGCCACCAAGAAGCCTGTGTGCGAGCACAGCTCACTCTCCACACCTCCCCTCCCGGGAGCCTGTGCAGCCCGCCACTGCCAGGGTCCCGTGATCCAGGGACAACTTCCCCAGGAGGACACACAGCGCGCCTCAGGCTGTTGCAACTTCATGTTGGCCTCTGCGGCCTCAGGCTCGCCCCGCATTCCGTACCCCTTCCTCCCCCCGGCCTGAGTGAGCCAGAGGCCCCTAATCAGCTGCTACTTTAACCCCGTCCTGTCTGGGTGAAGAACAGACGCCCTCAGGCGACCTACATGCAGAGGCAGGGCCAAATCCAAAGCTGAACCCCAGGAGCTGTGGGAACAAAGAAGAGAAAGGGAAATCTCTCCCAGCAGCCTCAGGAGCAGCAGATTAAATCTCCACAATCAACCTGATGTACCTGCATCTGTGGAATACCTGAATAGACAACGAATCATTTCAAAATTGCGGCGGTGGACTTTGGGAGCAACAGTAGACTTCGGGTTTGCTTTCTGTATCTAATTTGTTTCTGGTTTTATGTTTATCTTAGTTTAGTATTTAGAGCTTATTATAATTGGTAGATTTGTTTATTGATTTGGTTGCTCTTTTCCTTTTTATATATATATATATATATATTTCCTTTTTCTCCTTTTGTGAGTGTGTATGTGTATGCTTCTTTGTGTGATATTGTCTGTATAGCTTTGCTTTTACCATTTGTCTTAGGGTTCTGTCTGTCTGTTGTTTTTTTCTTAATATAGTTTTTAGCTCTTGTTATTATTGGTGGATTTGTTTTTTGGTTTGGTTGCTCTCTTCTTTCTTTTTTAATTACTTTTTTATTTTTAATATTTTTTAAATTTCTTATTTTAATAACTTTATTTTATTTTATATTCTTCTTTCTTTCTTTCTTTCTTTTTCTTTCTTTCCTTCCTTCCTTCTTTCTTTCTTTCTTTCTTTCTGTCTGTCTTTCTTTCTTTCTTTCTTTCTTTCTTTCTTCTTTCTCTCCCTTTTCTTCTGAACTGTGTGGCTGACAGGGTCTTGGTGCTCTGGCCAGGTGTCAGGCCTGAGCCTCTGTGGTGAGAGAGCCGAGTTCAGGACGCTGGTCCACCAGAGACCTCCCTGCCCCACGTAATATCAAATGGTGAAAGCTCTCTCAGACATCTCCACCTCAATGCTAAGATCCAGCTCCACTCAACGACCAGCAAGCTACAGTGCTGGACACCCCATGCCAAACACCTAGCAAGACAGGAACACAACCCACCCATTAGCAGAGAGCTGCCTAAAATCATACTAAGTTCACAGACACCGCAAAACACGCCACCAGATGTGGTCCTGCCCACCAGAAAGACAAGATCCAGCCTCATCCACCAGAACACAGGCACCAGTCCCCTCCACCAGGAAGGTTGTGCCAAACCAATCACAAGCACTGAAATTGAAACTGTGATTAAAAATCTTCCAACAAACAAATGCCCAGGATCAGATGACTTCACAGGCGAATTTTATCAAACATTTAGAGAAGAGCTAACACCTATCCTTCTCAAACTCTTCCAAAATATAGCAGAGGGAGGAACACTCCCAAACTCATTCTACGAGGCTACCATCACCCTGATACCAAAACCAGACAAAGATGTCACAAAAAAAGAAAACTACAGGCCAATATCTCTGATGAACATAGATGCAAAAATCCTAAACAAAATACTAGCCAACAGAATCCAACAGCACATTAAAAAGATCATACATCATGATCAAGTGGGGTTTATCCCAGGAATGCAAGGATTCTTCAATATATGCAAGTCAATCAATGTGATAAACCATGTTAACAGATTGAAGAATAAAAACCATATGATCATCTCAATAGATGCAGAAAAAAGCTTTTGACAAAATTCAACACTCATTTATGATAAAAACCCTCCAGAAAGTAGGCATAGAGGGAACTTACCTCAACATAATAAAGGCCATGTATGACAAACCCACAGGCAACATCATTCTCAATGGTGAAAAACTGAAACCACTTCCACTAAGATCAAGAACAAGACAAGGTTGCCCACTCTCACCACTATTATTCAACATAGTTTTGGAAGTTTTAGCCACAGCAATCAGAGAAGAAAAAGAAATAAAAGGAATCCAAATCGGAAAAGAAGTAAAACTGTCCCTGTTTGCAGATGACATGATACTATACATAGAGAATCCTGAAAATGCTACCAGAAAACTACTAGAGCTAAACAATGAATTTGGCAAAGTAGCAGGATAAAAAATTAATGCATGGAAATCTCTTGCATTCCTATACACCAATGATGAAAAATCTGAAAAAGAAATTAAGGAAACACTCCCATTTACCACTGCAACAAAAAGAATAAAATACCTAGGAATAAACCTACCTAAGGAGACAAAAGACTTGTATGCAGAAAACTATAAGACACTGATGAAAGAAATTAAAGATGATATCAACAGATGGAGAGATATACCATGTTCTTGGATTGTGAAAATGACTATACTACCCAAAGCAATCTACAGATTCAATGCAATCCCTATCAAAATACCAATGACATTTTTCACAGAACTAGAACAAAAAATTTCACAATTTGTATGGAAACACGAGAGACCCTGAATAGCCAAAGCAATCTTGAGAAAGAAAAACAGAGCTGGAGGAATCAGGCTCCCTGACTTCAGACTGTACTACAAAGCTACGGTAATCAAGACAGTATGGTACTGGCACAAAAACAGAAATATAGATCAAGGGAACAGGACAGAAAGCCCAAAGATAAATGCATGCACATATCGTCACCTTATTTTTGATAAAGGAGGCAAGAATATGCAATGGGTAAAAGACAGCCTCTTCAATAAGTGGTGTTGGGAAAACTGGGCAGCTACATGTAAAAGAATGAAATTAGAACACTCCCTAACACCATACACAAAAATAAACTGAAAATGGGTTCAAGACCTTAATGTAAGGTCAGACACTATAAAACCCTTAGAGGAAAACAGAGGCAGAACACTCTATGATGTAAATCACAGCAAGATCCTTTTTGACCCACCTCCTAGAGAAATGGAAATAAAAACAAAAATAAACAAATGGGACCTAATGAAACTTCAAAGCTTTTTCACAGCAAAGGAAACCATAAAGAAGACGAAAAGACAACCCTCAGAATGGGAGAAAATACTTGCAAGTGAAGCAACTGACAAAGCATTAATCTCCAAAATATACAAGCAGCTCATGCAGCTCAATATCAAAAAAACCAAACAACCCAATCCAAAAATGGGCAGAAGACCTAAATAGACATTTCTTCAAAGAAGATATACAGATTGGCAACAAACACATGAAAGGATGCTCAATATCACTAATCATTAGAGAAATGCAAATCAAAACTACAATGAGGTATCACCTCACACCAGTCAGAATGGCCATCATCAAAAAATCTACAAACAAGAAATTCTAGAGAGGGTGTGGAGAAAAGAGAACCCTCTTGCACTGTTGGTGGGAATGTAAATTGATACAGCCACTATGGAGAACAGTATGGAGATTCCTTAAAAAACTAAAAATAGAACTACCATATGACACAGCAATCCCACTACTGGGCATATACCCTGAGAAAACCATAATTCAAAAAGAGTCATGCACCACAATGTTCATTGCAGCTCTATTTACAATAGCCAGGACATGGAAGCAACCTAAGTGTCCATCAACAGATGAATGGATAAAGAAGATGTGGCACATATATACAATGGAATATTACTCAGCCATAAAAAGAAACAAAATTGAGTTATCTGTAGTGAGGTGGATGGACTTAGAGACTGTCCTACAGAGTGAAGTAAGTTCAGAAAGAGAAAGACAAATACCGTATGCTAACACATATATATGGAATCTAAAAAAAAAAAGGCTCTGAAGAACCAGGGGCAGGACAGGAATAAAGACGCAGATGTAGAGAATGGACTTGAGGACACGGGGAGGGGGAAGGGGAAGCTGGGACGAAGTGAGAGAGTGTCGTGGACATATATACACTACCAAATGTAAAATAGATAGCTAGTGGGAAGCAGCTGCATAGCACAGTGAGATTAGCTCGGTGCTTTGTGTCCATCTAGAGGGGTGGGATAGGGAGGGTGGGAGGGAGACGTAAGAGAGAGGAGATATGGGGATATATGTATATGTATAGCTGATTCATTTTGTTATACAGCAGAAACTAACACACCATTGTAAAGCAATTATACTCCAATAAAGATGTTAAAAAATAAATAAATAAAAATAAAAACAAAATTCTTCCCTCTTCTCAAAAAAAGAAGGCTATGTTATTGCTGCTGGAATAGAGCCCATGCAGTTTGTAATGAGGAAAAGATAAGGCTGGGGTCCCAGGATTAACTACAGACACAAAGTATTACAGTGTGCTATTTTGTGAGGAAATACATTTCACAGACTGCGTACAGAAGGCAAGTAAAATATAATGACCTTCCATTTGTTTTATGGTAATTGGACTTTTAGTTGATAAAGTAAGTACTGCTATTATACCATGAGCTGTGCTAGAAAGGAAAACTTTTCAGTTTACATTTCACCCATCATAACCTTGAATATTAAAATAAACTTACATGCTCCATTAACTAGAAAATAATTTCTCTCCATGCTTTGAATTTGCCTAGGGTGTGGTTCTCAGTGAGGACAAATTCAATGGCTATGCTTGAAGAATTCTAATTAAGAAACAAGGTAATTTCAAAGGTATGACATTTAATGCATTACTAGCATCTTTTAAATGCATGCTTTTATTCTATCCTTCAATTTCTTGAAACTCCATATTTTTTTTGAAGCTTAACTTTGTGATTTCTATATGAATTAAATCTTATTGGTCAACCTCTTACCCCATAGATGAAAATTATCATAGGCTGATAAAGAATATTTGGTTAGTGCCTAGTATGCTTAGAATAGTGTATCAATGAGGGTTAGTTGGATATCCATGTGCTAAGTGTCTTGGTGGTATTCAAAAGAATTATTGGACATATTTTTTCCCTCTAATGAGCAGTTGATGATATAAAATAGAAAATTGTAGAAAATAGATTTCCTTTTTAAATTAATGCTTCTTGTCAGGTTTCTTTTTTTCTTTAATCTCTAATCAGTTTTTATTTTAAAGCCCTTGACCAACTATATGATAGGAAAACACAAAATGGTTATAAAATCAAAAAGTCAGGTTACATAAGAGTTTTAAATAAGATGGGTAGACTGTAAGACAGCTAAATATAATTATACAAAACTAATTATGAGAAAATTTCCCATTATAGATAGAAAAATGAGGGAACCAAAATTCCAATAAATAACTCTGGTCAGAGTAAGAAAATAAGAAAAACATTTTAATAACAGGAGTTAAAATGACAATCATGTTTGTTGTTCTAGTGGGATAAATGCAATAATTTAATGGAAATGTCCAAAGAAAGGCTTTATAGGTTTTTAATTGAATTTAAAACAAAAACGCTCATATAATAGCTGTATACCTGATATTTTATGTAGCTGTTGAACTTGGCATGAAGTAATCATTTATCTTTTGGCTTTGACTTTAATTTTGAATGATGCTAATTTAATAGACACTTTTAAGAATTAAATACAATTTAATTTTTATTTTTTTTTAAAAAAGGGAACTTGTTTTTCTATAACTGTGAAGAGGAAAAAGAAAAAAGATTTAAACAAATACCCAAAAAATGAAATGAAAATTTCTTTAAAAAATTTTTAAGTGTATAATAAAATACTTTATTATTGGATTGAAATTAGTATGTTTCAATCATAGAGAATGAGAAAGGCGGCGGGGGGTGGAGAGAGAGAGAGGGAGAGACCTAAAAAGTTTTTAAAGAGTGACCAGTAGGTCACTTTAAAGGAAAGTGAGTTGCTGTGAGCAATGTAAATTCAATACCCAAGATCTTGTTCTTTAATCCATGTTTTTTATTTTTCTACTTTTCTATCTTTGTTTACTGATTTGTAAACTGACTTTTAATTTTATCATTTTTACAAATGTAGAATGGATACCTCAATAATTGCATCAAATGTAAAACATAAATAAATCACTGTGGTCAGGTAGCAGAGGAGAAGTCAGGTCAGACAGGACCCCCCAATGCTTGGGGTATCCAGAATCTTTGTCAGACCTCTCACTGCCACTTTTATGGCCCACAGACCACTGCATTCGTACGGTAGAACTGAAAGCTAATTTGTAGTTCTACTCAACACTGCATTGTATTGGAGTGAGAGAATTAAGCCAATCAGGAAATGCATGGTGATTTGGGTCATCTTCATAACTATGACTCCATTTTCCCCTTCTTTTTTAACTAGGATAACAAATGGTTTTTGTTGGGATATCACTCTGAGCATGTAAGCGTTCAAGAAAGGCTTATAGATAGCAGAGACCAAAGGTGATAGTTCTTGGCTGAAATGAGTTCTGTGTTCAAAATATGAAGCTTAAAATTCATTAAAAACTCTCTTTTTGATGGTTTCTGCACACCCAAATCAAGTTATTTGTTTTATTAATTTCCTTGGATATAGTTGCATGGAATTATCTTGACTGGTATATTCCTCGTAAGTCAGGATAAAACTAAAAAACTGGGACAAGAGTTTTTGTCTGATATTAAGTGAAAATTTCATTTAATAAGAACCACTTCAGAACATATATATAGCTAGTAATGAGTGTATTAACTACAAATAGTCTTTGATTTTTCAAAACCTATTAACCTCATCAGCAATCATTTACTCTTTTTTTCTCTCCTTTCCCTAACATAATTTTCAGCTCAGTTGCTTCCCTGTTGACCTTTCCACATCTTCTGGAACTCCACTGAGTAGATTTCCCAGGAGCCAGGAAATCCAAGACAACGCTGACTCAGTGTACCTGCCATCTCTCCTCTGGCATGGTCCCTCTCTGTTTGCTCAGGCTGCAGATTTCTTTCCTTCCCCTCTTCTTCATTCATTCAAGAACTATTTATTGACTGTGTGTTGGATTGTGCTCAATGCTGAAGAAACAACAGTGAACAACATAGGCTTGGTCACTGCCCCCCAGAGCCTACAGTCTCCGTAGAGGCAACAAAACAAGCAATTACAATGCAATATAGGGGGTGCCATAAGGAATCAATATAGGAGGGGAACACAGCCCAAAGGGCTGGGAGACTTCCTGGAGGAAATGACATAAGCAGACACCTAAAGGATGAAAGGGAATTGGCTAGTGACGAGGTGGAATAAGTTCCCTGCAGACGGTACAGCGTATGTCAAGGCCCATATGCAAAAGAATGTGAAGGAAATTCAGTATGTCTGGAATACAGGACACTTGTGAGGGAGTGGTGGTGGTGGTGGTGACATTGAAGCTAGACAGGTGGGCAGGGTCAAAAAGTCATTCAGGGCCTTATAAACCTTGCTAAGTTAAGATTTCATCCTTGGAAAAATGGGGAGCCATTCCAGGAACTTCTATTTGAAGCACATGTATGTTTTCTATACTCACCTTGTTATCATGGGTAAAGAAAGAGAAGGACATTTAATTCCTTTCCTTGACAAATACCATATTGTCCTCTTCATCTCATTATGCTTCTGTGAGTTTGTGAGTGTGTGCTGGTAGAAAAGAATTTCCCATCTGGAAAATTGGAGTTCTCTCTGCGCCAAAATAGTCTTCCAAAGACTCCTCTGTCATCTTGAGTCTTCCAACTCTCTTTTCTAAAGAATGTCTTCATTTACTAAAAAAAAAAAATATTTTTAAGCACCTAGCATGACCATTCATTGTGCTAAGTATAGGAGATGTAACACTGGGCAAAAACAGAGATGTTACCTGCTGTTGCGATTTACATCTCTGTTAGAGTTTCCAAAAGAAAACCCTAAATAAGTAAATAATCAGTATTTCTCCAGTGATAGTGGAATAAAAGTTTAGAAGTACAGAGCAACTTTTTTTCCCCAAGAACACTTCAGAGAATACAGATCTGGATTGAAATGAATTATTGGCTCATGTTTGAGCCCTGTTGACATGATGACAAATAAATATTTAGGCAAGTTATAAACTGATGTGTGAAGGCCACAGCAGTATCTTAACTTCCCCATCTCCCCTTCCGGCTTCACTCAGAAATGTTTTGTGAAAATGTTTCAAACTGCTGTAGTATACTGTCACATTAAAGGCAGGTTTCCAGGAAAAAAAAAAAAAAAAAGTGGCAGCAGCTTCCCTGCCACCGCAGAGATTAATGTTTTTCAGTTATTTATATCCCGTAGCATGTGACTTTATGGCATGCCTGAAGGTGTTACAGCAGGAAAGACGAGTAAAACAAGTGAGAGGGGATTGAAACACATGACTAGAAAAAGAGGAGACATGCAGGGGGGAGGAAATAAAATGTATGCAGTTTTTCATAGGATTCAATGAGGAGGCATATTAATTAACTCAACCTCACTGGCTAAATTCACATCCCATAGGTGATGTGCCTTAAGGACTGATATAATGGGAGGCTGACTCTTTCTAAGCTTACAATAATTAGTCAGTGAGTGTTTATGGACTACCTTTGTACTACATGGCACAGAGAGATACAAAAGAACAGAAATCCAATGAGGACATGAGAGAATTTCGTTTTCTTGTAACTCCATGCCACTTGTTCCAGCTCTGGTTGAGAGGAGTTACGGATCCCTGCGTTGGGGGCACTGGTACCTTGGAAGATGCTCAGGGTCAGGTCCCCTTCCCGATGGTTTCCCTGGTGCAATTCTGGGACCTCCTCACACTGGCCAAAGTTTGAGAGAGTTGAGAAGGTCATTTTTGCAGATGCTATGATATGGGACCTCTTGGGATCGGGTTTCCTTCCCCTGGTGGCTCACCTGCCCAAACAGAAGTACTGGGGAAATTTATTTTTATTGAATTGAAAATGCATTTGGGCAATGTTCCCAAACCTGGCTGTCCATCAGAATCCCTGTGGGGACCTTTTAAAAATATGCATTCCTGGCCTAGTACCAGACCTTCTGAGTGACTCAGAGCCTTCAAAGTACCAGAATCCCACATTTTCAAAAGCGTTAGTGTGAGTCCTGTGCAACCTGTCTTTGCATGTGCTGGGGGAAAACTAAATAGTAACTCATACTACAGCTATGTTGTTTAACTCTAAACAGTTTCCCTTTGGAATTTTGATTCAATTCAACAATGATAATGTAAATATCTACCAAGTGTTCTTTGGGAGTCACTAATAAACATGACTGGAATTTATTTCTCTTAATACAGATTAACAATATAGTCATTAAGCTTTTGAGCCCTTCACAACTATTGTCTTATTTGATGGTTACTACAGACAGCCTTAGGAGGTAGATACTATTATTATCCCATTTTACAGATGGAGACATTGAGGGTTAGGCAGCTTAAATATCTTGACCAGGTCATGTCAGGATTTGAATCCCAAGTCGGCATAACTCAAGAGGCTGAGCTTCTAACGGCTCAGCCTACTGAATCTTTTTCTGTGCATTTAATAGAGATGAGGCTTAGAAGGAAATACTGTTCAATACTGTGTATTGTTTAAACAACTGGAAGAAATGATTAGCTTGCTGGGTAAAATGTTTTCAGTGGACAACTTGCCTAAAGATTTTTTTTAAGTTAAATTAGTCAGTGAGCAATGTGTCAGCTCCATTCAAAGGTAGGGATCCAAATTTAAAATATTGCTGAACTAAATATTCATGAGTGTGAGTAGACAGTTATTTACATAGGTAGATGTGAACATAGCCCAAAATAGATGTCTATGATATTTTTTTCTCAATCAAACTTTTCCTAGAATTCCTACTTTGATATGTTTTAAGTGATCTATATTTACATCAATGCTGAGGTGATTATGCAATTCAAGGCTGGCAGAGTTTGATATCTTCCAAATTTGCATGTGTCCAATGAAAGCAAATAACAAAATGACCTTGATGCAAATGACATGTTTTATAGAATTATGGGGAAAAAATGTATGTGATCGCAGAAGAGTTTCCCTTGATTACTTGATTGTGCTTTTTGAAATTGTCTATTTTCAGTACATAACTGTATAAAATAAGTGTTTTCATATAAGATGGTGTTGTTTGCTAACAATTCTGGTTTTGGCCAGAAAAGAGGGTGTTAAAGATAAGACAGCATTTACAAAAAACCTGCTAGAAACCAAGAATTTATGTCATGATCTGGGAATCTCCTTAACTTGCTTTCACTGCTTTGATCACAGGGTGACTCTGAGCAAGTTACCTAACCTCTTTGTACTTCCGCTCCCTTATCAGTAAACTAGGGTTGACGGTAATACCCTCTTCCTAGGGTGATTGAAGGATGAAAGGAAATAATAAATATAAAGCAGTTGCAAGACTACTTGGCACATAGTGAGCCCCCAATACTATTGGCTTTTGTTATTAATTCAATTCAGCAAATATTTACTGAATGCCAGGTGTAACAATAGCTGACCATTTTGTGGGTTACAACTGTGTTCAGTAAGTGTTTGTTGAATGAATCATTGACATGGCAAACAGATGAAGCAGAATCAGGATACTGAAAGATAAGGCTTCTGGCCAGCATTAGAAGAGCAACACCAATCTACTCCCTCCTAGATGAGAGTCTACCTGATTCCCCAGTGAGGAAAGACCATGAATATACCTGTAAACAATTGTTGAATCATCTGGTGTTGATGGAGAAGAAACATAATCTTTTTCCCTCTCCAAACCACGGCCTTTAAGTCTTGGATTGGCCAAAAATTTCGTTTTGGTTTTTCCATAAGACGCTATGGAAAAAGCCGAACAAACTTTTTGGCCAACCCAATGTATTCTGCCAAATCCTCCTTTTTCATCATTCCATAACAACATCTTCAACAGTGGCTTTCAGCTGAATAGAGTCCATTCTCACTGAAATCTTTAGTTTCATATCCAAGTTAGTGTTCATCCATTCTTCCCTCCCAGCACCGGCCTTTGATAGAGGGGCTTGGCTTCTTCTCCCACTGGGTTTCCTTCTCCTCCCATAGATTGGCACAGAAAGGGGGACAGTGGAAACGGACAAGCATCTCTTATTTACCATGGTCTTCTCACTGCTGTCTCTGCTTCCTTGGCCAATAATGACTGACCATGAGGTTCTCTGGGTGGCAGGTATCCACATGACCTCTCTCTCATGGGATGAAGTTGTTCCAGGTCTCCTACATGAGGGTTCTTGCTCTTTGGGGAGGCCCTGGAGGGATGCCACACTGCCCCGCTGCACAGTACACTGCCTGGCGGTCCTCTGGGCTCCATCTCTTCCACCCCCTCCACCTTCATCTCTAGGAATAGGTCCCACTACCTCCTGTTGCTGGTGTCCTCTCACTCTGGACTTCAGCCCAGCTGACCTGCTGCTGCATCTGCTTGATCCGAGGGGAACGCAGCCATCCTTGCCTCCCCAAAAGGTGGGAGTCAGCCCACTTGTCTCTGGTCCTCTCTCCACTCTGCCATCCCTGTCTTTTCTTTCTACTTAAAAAGGAGTCCAGAGTAGTAGGCTGCATAGTACATGTTCAACCAGTCTCTACAAGTAATTCTCTCAAAGCCCTCCTCCTAACTGGGCAGAGGAGTTGAGGGCTGGCAGGGAGGAGGAAAGAGAGAGAAGACCCCCTAGGGCGCTCCGCACTCAGTTGATGACTTTTGACTCCATTGATCCCTTTGAATCCCCCATCCCTGTAATAGTGAAACCTATCTGGCCAACTCTTTTTTTCTTTTTTGTATGAATTTTTAAAAAAATTTATTGAAGTATAGTTGATTTATAATGTTGGTTTGGCCAGCTCTTAATAAGCTCTAAAGAGGTGTTTGTTTCTGTTTTTCTGCTGTCTTTATAATATAGGGTAATTGATTCCTCTTCAGTGTCAGTATTGGGTCCTAGATGCCAATTCCAGAGGAATAAAAAAAAAATTTCTAATCAATATCTTATGGTATCCTACACATTTCTCACCATTTGCTATTTACAGATATATGCCACCAGCTGACACTGGGGTTGGGAGCATTTCCTCAAACCCCACCTTCTGGAACACAGGCCTCCTCACTAGTTCTGTAAGTCATTCATCACATACTTTTATATATTCTTTCTGCTCATATTTTTATGTGCTTACAGGTACCCAGTGTCCTTTGGGGGGCAATGAATGAAACTGATGAATTGGCTGCCTCCATGGAGCTTGCACTCTGGGGATGGAACAAACGTTCCATATGTAGCTGGATTATTACAGATAAGAACCTGAAAGGAGTTAGCTCTCACTGAATGCCTTGGGCGGTTCCAGATTCTGGTTCTTTTATAATGAGACTTCTCCTTCCCTCTCTCTCTGTCTCTCCCTCTCTCTGTCTCTCCCTCTCTCTCTGTCTGTCTCTCCCTCCTTCTCTCTCTCTCTCTCTCCCCCCTCTCTTTCTCTCTCTCTCTCCTTCTCTCTCTTTCTCTCTCTCTCTCTCTCTCCCCCACTGATTAATCCTTAGTCAGTCTGAGCTATAATCCTTTGGTCACCTACAAGACACTTCTTCCTAAAACTGCCCTCTGCCTCTTGACCCACTGTAAGGAGTTTAATTTTCATCTCTTATAACCTGAGACTAGAACAATCAGGCTCCTCCTGGATGAGCCATACCCTTTCCCCATCTTTCACAAAGGATGTCTCCTGCCTCTTTGCTCCCATAGCCCTTATCTGCGCCTCCATTACAGCACTTCCACACTTGAGGGCAGAGACTAGGTCATTCCCCTTTGTAACTCTCTCCCCCTCACACACCCCCCCCCCCACCTCCACCTCCAGCTCCATCACTGCCCGTGCCACAGCTTCCAACACTGCCATCTTTGTGCCTTGTACAAAGTAGAAATTCAACAGAAATTGTTTGAGTTGAATTGTTTATCCATCAGCAATTAACCTTTCACAATGCCGGTGCAGTCTTTTAATAACTCTGCCTGGTCAGGCAATTGAAGAGCTCCTCCACTTCCAAGCTGGCAACAAGGACAATTCATCACAGATAATTCTACAGGAAGTAACTGACCCTCGTGGCCCAGCTGTCCATTAGCCGTGGCTATTGTAAGAATAACCAGAGGCCTTCAAATTCCATGTCCTCCCATGATCCATGAACTCCCAGAAAGATAGATACATAAAGGACAAGTCTGTTTCAAAAAGCTTTGCAGTGTTAGCCAGCCTTTAAAACCTTATTTATTGTGTTCATAATACGTCAATTTAGGACTCATGTTTGGTCAACTCTGCTGAAAAATGTTAGAACTGCTATCTGAGCTTCCTTTGTTGGTTTGAATTTTCCATAAAAGAATTTCTCCTATAATGAAAATAACCAAGAGGGCTTTCATTCATGAAAATATTTGAGGCATTCGAAAGCCTAGTACATGTAGGAGTACTTTTGTACTGGTCTTTTTGAGGAAAATTTCTTTTAACTCTTTTTTAACTGTATCAAAAATGTTATGACAGATCTCTCAGCAACTGCCTCTTTGCAAACGAACATAAAATAGACACTAATTTTTAAAAAAGATATTTTCATTGGGAGTGGACAAGAGTGGAGGGTAGATCAAGGTTGGTCTCAGTCAAAGAAAATACAAATCAAAATGCTTCCTGGGGTAATGACCTGAAAAAAAAAACAATGAGTTTTCCAAGGCCAGTTTAGGGCAAATTTTCTATGGTAATTGCTGATTAAACAAAAGAATAAATAGAGGCTTTACATGTCATTTATTCTCCACCTGACTTGGAGAAATTGTGAATCCTACTTTCCCTAATTTTATCCCTTGCTAACTTTGAAACTCAGCTAAAGACTTGGTCATTGAGTTAGAGCATTAGAAAAACAATTCCTTGAGCATTAAACCACTCAAAAATTTCTAGAAATGTGGTCTTTCAGGAGATCGCAGAAGAAAAAAAGTAAAATTTATCATAACAGAGGAGAATGTAAAGGAGGGGATTACATTGGGGATAGTAATGAATAGGATTATAGGTATTGACTTAAAGTGGTTTAGAGTAGAATTAGACTTTATTTGCTTCTCTTTGAAACAGGAAACTAGTAGATGATTCCCCCATTAATTCATTCAATCATCTAACAAATATTTATTTTGCATCTACTATGTGCCATAATGAAGAGTAAGAGTGGATAATTAAGGCTCATAGGAGAAAACACCCATGTAATACAATTAAAATTACTTATTTTGAAGATCCTAATATCATATTACCAGCATATCATTTACTTTGAAGCATTTCATAATCCTCTGTCTTAAGGATTCCTAGAAGATTTTTAAGACTAATTCAGACTTAAATTCCAGCTTCCATAAAATCTATAAAATTCCACGTTTCTGGAGTTTTCTGAGAATTATGAATAGCTAAGCAGTGAAGTTGTGCAAATGATGTTGGAAACGGCAGGACTGGTGATTACATTAAGTGTATTCTACCTGTGGTAAAGTGTATGTCATAAAACAAAGTGTCTAACATATTGAAAAATTAATATTTTAATAATAAAATATTTACTAGTAATAATATATCAATATGATAAGAGGGACAGCCTTTTCTATCCCTAAAGAATAAACCCAAAATAAACAAAATTCATTAGTTTAGTAACTAAGAATACACATTAAAACAGGAAGGAGAGAACTGTTTGCCTTCAAATCAACAAATGCCATTTTACAATGATAGTGACTATTTTTGGTGGGACTTCTTGAAAATAAGCATCCTCAAATAACTATCAATAGGAGGGTAAATTGATACAGTCTTTCTGGAAGATATTTTAATACATATATCAAGAACTTTAAAAATATTCATTCTTTCTGATCAATTCTGTGTTGAGGAATGAGAGCTACACAAAAAGGTAAATCCAAGGATATTCATTACTGCATTACTTATAATAATAAAAAATTGAAAACCATCAAAATGTGCAACAATAGGAGATTGTTAAAAATTTAGGTTGCATCTATGTTTTGTCATATTTTAAAGCCATTAAAATCACATTGTAGAATAGTTAATGCATGGAGAAATGTTCATCATATACTAAGTGAAAAAAACACAAATGATATAGCAGGGTATGATACACCTGTTATTAGTCTGTTCAGGCTCTCAAAACGGAATACCATAGACTGGGTGGCTTAAACAACAGGAATTTATTTCCCACAGTTCTGGTGGCTGAGAAGACCAAGATCAAGGTACCAGCCAATTTAGTTCCTGGTGAGAAGTTTCTTCCTGGCTTGTGGAAGGCAATTGCCTTCTCTCTGTGTCCTTACATGGGAGAGAGAGAGAGAGAGACAGAGAGACAGAGAGAAAGAGAGAAGAAACTCTCTGGTGCCTCTTCTTATAAGAGAATTAATCCTATTGGATCAGGGCACCATCCTTGACATCATTTAACCTTATGACATCATTTAACCTTAATTACCTCCTGAAGGCCCTGTTTCCAAACACGGTCACATTGAGAATTAAGGCTTCAGCATATGAATGGGAGGATGTTGAGAGTACGGGCAAACAACCAATTCATAGCAACATGTCTATTTACAAATACACATCGTGTATTATAGATACATGGAAAGAGGCCTGAAGGACATACGTCAAAATGTTAACAATGTTTGCGTTTAGGTAGTAGGATTGGAAGTAATTTACATTTTTTTCTTTCTTTGTGAGTTCCTGTCACTTCAGAATGTTCTATTAAGAAAGTGTATTACCTTTGCAATTAGAAAAACACTGTATAAATAGTATATGTATTTTTAATCTCATTGCCATAGCGCCGATCTTCAACGATCTGACCATGTGCAGCGCAAAGGCAGGTCCTGGAATCGCTTTGGGCAAGGTACGCACAGCGCAGTAGGGAACAGAGACTTACTTGCTGAACTTCCCAGGGAACCCATAAGAGATAATACAAAGACAAAGCTTTCATGGGATTTCAAGAAACAGCTACTTCTCCAGGAGAGCCTTATTATAAATGGGATTTTCGAAGAATATGAAAGCCAAATAAGAATAACTAATGCTAGAAGGGCACTTTTAACTTTTCCAAAGCACTCTCACGTTTATTAATTCAATTGATCCTCATAACAACTATGCAGGCAGGACAGCTATTAGTATTCCGATTTTAACAATGAAGACAGAAAGGTAGAGAGCGATTAAGAGGCGAACCCAAATCACACAATCCGCGGAGCAGGGCCGCGCTTGGGTGCCAGGCCTCTGGCTGTGGGTCCAGAGCTCCTTCTCCTGCCCTTGAGCCCTCACTCACAGGACTCTTTCCACAGCAGAGCCTCGTGGAAACTCTAGGATCTTTTCAGCTCTTATTAAAAAAAAAAAAAAAAAGAAAAAACCCTAGCTTTCTTGTGAAAAGAATGACGCCAAGTAAGAAATAGTACAATTCAAATGGCAAAATACAGCCTGCTTTCACCCAGACCGGCGGCTTTGCACCTATAGCGTGTTACATGATTGTTTCTGGGCTTTAGAAGGTGTCACTTTTTCCACTGATTATATACTGTTGCTCATTTTCTCTGAGACCTGGATAGGTAACAACTCTTAAGAAGTTAAGTGTAGCGAATGCTCCCCTGGTGAAGTGCTTAGGGACAATGCGCATTTAATTCTAGGTTGAGTGACTGAATGTGCAGTACAAGATTACACGGTCCTAACCTCTATCTTAATTAGGAAAGGATTTCCTATATAAGGACATTATTTTGTATACTAGACGACTTCACAGTTCTACCCAAATGCAGTGTAAGAATATGATTTAATCATTTTTTTGCTTTAAACACTCAAACATGGCAGTTTGGGAGATAGTTTACAACTCTGTTTTTAATGAACTGATTTAACTATAGATATTATAACTGCAAATAAAACACATTTACAAAAAGCTGTTGTCTTTAGAATTGTAAATCTGGCAAGGTTTTTAGCAGTAGAGTCTTAGATAAATAAAAAGTTGCAGCTTTTTAAACTGCGGGTGTTAATTGGGCTTTTCTTATCATCCGGGAGGAGTTAAAAGCAGATGTTGATCTGAAACAATCACTTATCATGGCTAGTGGTCCTGAGAGATGGCATTTTCTTTGATGCCCTTATTTGTTCTGATTTATTATCAACCGGATTTACCTGCTGGTCACATACTTATTCTGGCTTGGATATATCAACCAACAATAAGTAATTCAGGAGATAGCTATTACTAGAGAGGAAGAAGACAAACAAGAATGTCACAAATGTGTTTTGTCAGTGGACTCTAGCCATGTCAAGGTGAGATAAACTAATCGTTTCACCTTGACGTGCTAAATTAAGTAGTGTGAAGAAATCAGAAGACAATGGTGAATAAAATGAGCTGAGTGAATAACTTGCTATTTCCTTGCATAAATACATTTTTTGTGATGATTAAAGCTTAGTGAATAAGTTCAGGGGTGGGGACAGATGAGGCAATTATTCCACACAACAGGAGAAAGCATCTGTAATTACTTCATGATAACTATTTAGAGTCAAACTGGGGAAGTTATCAGAGGTTTGTGGTTGAATATTTATCTAGTAAGCCAGGAAAGGCAGAATTTGTCATTCTGGCTCAGAAAACGTGGGTTCAAATCCATCCCTTTCAAAATGACAAAGAAATAGAAACATGGTCATTGAAGAGAAGTTCAAGTATAAAAAGGATGAATGCAAATACTGGAGGCTGTAGGGTTTGCGGCAAGTCGCTGAGCAATGAATGAATAAGAAAGCTTGCTCCCCTCTTCATCTCTTTCTTGACTTCACTCTTTCTCCCTCACTCAGTTCTTTCCACTTTAAGAACAACATTTATTGGGCATTATTCTAAGTTCAGGTCCTGTGCCCATAGGCACCGAGGCTACCATGGAAGCATTTCTGCTCTCAGGGAACTTCAATGAAGGGAGCTAGTTCCATTAGGTGAATTCTTACTTTAGTTAAGTGCTGCCCAATCAGAAGACTTTCCACATCAGGCTGGATATGAAAAGCAATCTCAACGCAGTTAATAAAGGCTAAACAGGAAAAACACACATTGTTAGGTAAAGTGTTAATGAGTGACAACTCCCTTCTGGGATTGTCCGGTTTGCCTCTCCCTCAAATGCACGTGCACATGTGTGTGCATGTCCATGCATATGGGGAGCCCAAGTGTGTAAATGTGAACATGTGTGTGGGCACAGGTGCATGCATACCTGTACATGTGTGTCTCTACTAGACCAGCAGTCAGCACAGCACGGGATTTTGCAAATCTGAGGGCCTAAGTCTGAGACCTTAACAATCCTACTTTTACTCAACTATTCTATTTCACAAGTTGGTGACTTCCCATTTGTAACATAATACATTTTTCCATTAAAATTGAGTAAAGTAAGGTCAAATGCCAAACCTATTAGCCCTTGGCTGCTACTTGCAAGAGTTTGAACTCAGGTTTCCTCCTTAGTGTCATGTGATATGTCATGACACTCTACAGAACCCAAAAGAGGGGTATGGACCAGGGCTGCACAGATGGAAGTCTTCCTGGAGGAGGTGTTGTCTAAGCCAAGAACTGAAGGATGAATAGGAGTTAGGTAGGCAAAAGACAGAGGGGAGGAAATGCATTTCAGGCAGAGGGCTTGGCAAGGGCTATTTTAGAGGTTAAAGAAAGTTATACATTCAAGGAACTTGTATTCATTTGCTAGGGCTGCCGTAACAAAACATGACAGACTGAGTAGCTTAAAACAGAAATTTATTTTCTCACAGTTCTGGAGGCTGGAATTTCAAGATCAAGGTGCTGGCAATGTTGGCTTCCTCTAAGGCCTCTCTCTTTGACTTGCAGACGGCAACCCTCCTGCTGCCTCTTCAAGTGGTCTTTTCTCCGTGTGGGAGCATCTCTGGTGTCTCTTTTTGTGTCCAAACCTTCTCTTCTGGTAAGGACACTAGTCAGATTGGATTAGGACCACACTAACAGCCTCATTTTAACAGAATCACCTTTTTAAAGGCCCTATCTCCAAATACAATCACATTCTGAGATACTGGGAGTTATGGCTTCAACATATGAATTTTGAGGGGGACACAATTCAGCCTATAACAGAGCTTAAAGCAAAAGTTAATGCCATTTGAGCATTTATTAAAGAGGAAATACTTGCCTGAATTCTACAACCAAACCACAATATCAAATACATCAGTATTTTGGGACAACTCAAGAAAATACATTGTTTCAAAAGGCCCTGTGGGGCTTTTTCTTCTTGCCTCCAAATGGAACTGAAAACAGTACTTTGCTCACAGGAAGATATGGGCTTAAAAACATCTCAGCAACTTGATAGTAGCAGTCTCCGGAAAAATTCATTAAACAAAAATCTCTGCCTTTTAAAAAGAGCATGTTCCCTTTATTCTATGAGCACAATACCAGACAATTCTCCTTCCTGTCACTGGGGGAGAACTGACAACACAACGGTGACTGATTCTTGTCCCAGCACCTGGAGTGACATTATCATTAAAAAACCTGTTGCCCGGTGGTAGCGCTGTGTGGAATCATTGTTATTAACATGAAAGAAATTTCATGCATGTTTAGGGCATCTGTCTGCTGTAAATTTGTCCTGAGAAAGGTCCTCACGAGTGAGGTTCGAGCCTTAGGGGTGCATTGCTCTGGTTTAACTCTAAGAGAACGACGTCTGCCTGTGCTGTCAAGAGCCCTGGATTCAAGTACAAGTTTTGCTGCTTACTATGATTCTGAGGTCGCTCCTGGCATGGACATTCTGTGGCTCTATATCCCTCCTCTATAAAGTCATGTCTGAAAGGGATCACAGCTACAGGTAAGGCTGCATTTACGCTTTGTCCTCATCGCCAATCGTAAATGGTGAGCTGATGTCAGAAAGCTGTCTTCTTGTGCCCCCAGCCCTGCGATCATGAAGATAGCACTATTAATGGGAGGACACCTGCTTTTCTTTTCCGGGCCTGTAGGCACTAGGCAGTGAAACCGTTCAAAACTTGGAAAGCTCTTGCCTGCATAATTTATGGCTAGAGCCATTTCTTTATTCCCTCTCTTTCATAAGCACCAAATTCTGTTAGAAAATTTGGGGGAAAATCTACCAATCCTGGGCTATTTTGGGGTTTCTTCATCATCTCTTGACCTTTGATATGACAAGCCAAATAACAAAATGAAAAATGGGCTCCCTAGTGCTGACCATGATTGCCACCAGAGCAAGGCAGCACGAGGAAGGGGAAACAAAAATCCACGCCATTCGGTACAAAAGATTCCCAGCTAGCCCCAAAGGAGAAACTTGAGAATTTGGATATAAAGCCCCAATAAAGTAAAGTAAGTTATTTTAAGTATGACAAATTATGCTTCTAATTTGCACCTATCTTTGTGGGATAGAAATGGAAGCTTAAGGAATTGTATGCCATTTTCTGTGGCCGTCTATATCAGGCACATCTCAAAGGGTAATTTTGATGTCCTTGACTTCTATGAGAGTGTGGCTATAGAGTCTATAAAATCCACCTGGTATTATTAATATCCTTAAGCTATTCCGCAAAGCTAACATTTAAAAATTTCGCTTACCAGTGATCAAGATGTTCTTGTATCGAGTTCTAATTTTGTATGAACATCAAGGTATTTCAGTATTGTTGACGGTTTTCCATTCTTGCTATATATAAAATGTCTAAATTTGAAAGTGAAAACAAAGTAATGAGGAAATTTGCGAAGCACAGAAATACATTCCACTTGTTCCCTTCCTGAATTTTTTCTTCCAGGTAAGGAAGAAGGTGCAATGTGCAAGTTAATCTATTTAAATGAAACCGTAGCTTTTTAACCTTTGAGGATAAATATTTTTCAGACATTTACATGCATAAACAATTGCCCTATGAAAGCTAAACTTAGTCATACAATCTACCTAAATCTTGAGAACATGTGCATACATTAAACCCGCTCAAAATTAATAAAACTCTCTAAATTATGCATGGCGCAGAGGGTGAAAAAATTTGATAACAGGAACTGCTGTCTGCTTGGTGCTATGAACTTGGTAATGCACTGAGAGCAGCCCTATGGCTATGCACTAGAGAAGATCATAATAAGGTATAATTGTTGCTTGCTCATTTGCTTGAACTCCAAAACTATATCAAATAACACTTAATTATACACATAGAATACCATTACAGCAAAGAACTTGTGCTTGAATAGCTCAGTGTAAGTGAGGACATTTAATATTATTTGGCTCCAATAGGTGCAAAAAAAGATACAAAGTAACAGCTGCTAATTAATCTGGAGTTCTAGGTTTGCAACCTCAAAAGAAAATCTAAAGAATATTTCCTGGAGTTTGAATATGTAAAGTTTTAACAGCTCCATCTGGTGCATGCCCTCTGATTACCCAGAATGTTGGCTGGCAGCTTGAGGGACGCATTTGACAGTGGGCCAAGTTTAAAGGTCTGCTGGAGGTAAAACAATGCCCACCCTTTAACAAGAGCGCCATTGTTCCTTAACAATGAAGCTCTCTGGCTTATTTGAATGTCAACAATTCAGAAAAGTTGATGTTTGGAGCCATCAAATAAAATGTTTTTGTGAAACAGTTTATTATTTCAGTGGTAATTATTTGAATCATTCATGGTAAAGGATGTTTGCTAATGAGAGCTTGGCTGCTGGAAATTCCAGAGAGACTGAATGCTCTTTGTGCTGACAAAAAGACCCAAATCACTGGAGAGCAACTGACTGGACAAATCATTCATCTATGCAAATGCCAGCCGAAATGGTCAGATGCATTTATCACCCTCCTCATTATAGTAAACAAGGCAGGAATCGTGACTGGCAGTTATCAACTTGCCCTGAAGTATGATTTGTTCTCTTACCACTATTTAAATGAGAAGAAAAAAGGCATGCCACCAGGGACTTTGTTGGTTTATAAAAGAGTAAATGTCACATAGCCCAGTGCTTAAAGACTTTTGATTGACAAATGTTTTATTTGACATATCAAACAATGATGGTTTTCATATCAAATAGTCCATATTTGTTAGCAAAAATCTTAACCCCTTGAAGTTTGGCCAATGCTTTTAGCTCACTTCTGCCAAAGCTTAGAAACTAGAACACAGATGGCAAGTTACATTAAAGGCAATACCAAATATCTCTACACATAATGTGCAAAGACCTAAAAATACTCTGCATTGGGTGACAGAAATGACACAGTGTTTTATCACAACACATATAGTGTAAAATGTTCTTCTGAACTGATAATGCAAATTAAAGTGATGTTGACCTACTTGCACTTACTAAGTATTCTTCTGCTGTTTAGTGCAAGATAAGCTAAACATTAAAGAATTTATACAGCATATGTCACAGTGAAATCTAAATTGTCTGGTGTAACTCTTCTTAAATGTCACAACAATGTCACAACACACTCAGGGTTTCAGGGCTTACAGTTAAAGCCACAGTACCCTCATATAACCTCTCATTCTCATGTGCTCAAAACTTTTCCTTTCTTGTTTCCTGGGACTTAAGTCTTGTGTACATTTCTGCCCAGTGGATATTTATAAGTATACCTCAAAATACAGAAGCCTGCCAGGCGGACATGTGAGTTTATGGTATTTGTAATCAAGGTTGTGACTTGAGAAACACTGCAAGACAACCTCCTTTGGAGACTTTTAGGATGACGTGTTCCCCCAAGTGCTTTCCTTCCTTTGTTGCTATGTTTTAGGCTGTCACCACTGCTGGTGGTTAGTGCCTCTTCTTTCTTAGAACCAAGACGGAACTGTTCATCTTGAAAAGCTAGGGACTTCCCTGGTAGCCCAGTGGTTAAAAATCCTCCTGCCAATGCAGGGGACACGGGTTCGAGCCCTGGTCTGGGAAGATCCCACATGCCGTGGAGCAACTAAGCCTGTGCACCACAACTACTGAGCCTGTGCTCTAGAGCCCGTGAGCCACAACTACTGAGCCCACGCACCACAACTACTGATCCTGTGCGCCTCAGGCCCATGCTCCACAAGAAGAGGAGCCACCACAATGAGAAGCCCGCACACCGCAACAAAGAGTAGCCCACGCTCGATGCAACTAGAAAAAGCCCACACACAGAAATGGAGACCCAATGCAACCAAAAATAAATAAATAAAATAAACAAAGAAAGAAAGAAAGAAAAGCCAGAAAGTAACTACAATCACTAGAAGAGGTTCTAAACACACCCCAAGCAGTGGTATGTTTTCCTTGCACAGAATACAACACTAAATTATCATTATAGACTAAACTACTGGTTAGTTGTTTTCATTCCATGGTGTTTCAGTCAGGTAAGCTGACATATTTTTAGGCCTGTATATTATTATTACCTTAAACATAAAAATAAATTTCGTCATTTTCATTGATATAATTTGAGCATCCTAATGAGTGTTTTATCTAAAGAAATAGTAGTATTCCTCCTTTAAATATATGATTGTAAAGTCATTCATGTCATCTTGGATCTAAACTTTCTCTACAGAGGCATTTCCACTTTTGTAAGTTGCAATCACAAAAGAAAACATGATTATTAGGGGAGGACACTTATTCCCCAAAGCTGCTGTTTCCTTCTATGTCGATGGCCATCCATTGGGAAACTCTTGACCTATATCTTCCCCATCACTCAGGGGCCTCTCTGGCTGATGCACTCGGGAAAAAACTGAGCCTCTTTCTCTGCCTGTCACTTTGGGGTGCGTCTTCCTGGCTGCCTGGAGAGTCCACGAGCTCTGATGTGCCCCTGGAGTGGGCAGGTTGGATCTCCAATCCCTCCTGAGACTGAGTGAGTAAATCTGCCTAATAATTCACGCGGCAGCATGAGGAAGCCCACTGCTGAATTCACACATGAATGTCATAAACTTCAGTAGTTTTATCAGAAGTTTGATCACCTTCCCCTGACTCCTTTATTTCTCAGTCAGTTTGGAACTTGGGTGAGCCAGGGAAATATATTAATATTAATATGCAGTAAAAGTCATTTCATTTATAAGATTTGGGGAACACATTTCTTCTGAAAGAAATGGTGCAAGTGCATTGGGAAAGCCTGGGACTCAGCTGGCTCTGGTAAGTTGAGAGATGCTGGAGTTGAACAAAGAAAGGACAGGACCACGAGAGGCAAGAGCACACAGGAAGCTTTATTGAGGGGTGTTCGGACAGGTTGGCGGGACAGGGGAGCCCCTCTCAGCAGGAGACCTTGCAGAGGCAACAGCACGCTGAGACCACCACTGAAAAGGGGACTAGGGCTGAAGGGGAAATTGGAGTGGGGAGCTTTGTGTCTAGCGATGTTGCTAAGCTGGAGGTAGGGAGTTTCTGGGTCCGAGAGCACTGAAGGGCAGAAGTGGTTTGACGTCTTTTATAGCCACGGGCTTTGTCTTATCCATGGTTAGCAGATACTGGGTGCAGTTTCAGGGAGTGTGTAAAGTAGGTAGGCTCCAAAGGGCTAAAAATACGTTTATTTGGACTCTATTTAAAGCAACTGGATGTGTGAGAATTTGAGTTTGGCTCCGGCTGGCTTTGGGCTGACGGTCTGAGTCTGCTGTGAAGTCAGTAACTCTGGGGCCATTTTAGGTGAATGCGCAGGGACTGTCTCTGGTTCATTTACAGAACTCTCGCTCAGTCAATTTTTGTTTCTTTTAGAGGTAAAAAATATCTCTTTAGGACTAATGCACTAGGCTTTGTTCTCTAAGGCACCAAAATGTCTCTGGGGGTAGGAGTTTTGGGCTCAGGTAGGAGTACGTATAAAAGGCCCAAAGTGAAGGCACTTTTCTGATCAAATGAAGACTTGTAGTCCTGAAATCACATTAAGTACATGGCTGTGATTTCATTTCTTGTAGGGAAGCTTTCTGGATGGAAAGCTTCCTGAGGACAGGGAAGCCTTAGGGACATTTAGACAGATATTCCCTTTCAGAGCTATGACTTTTGCTTGGCTTCAATTAATGACTGCAATTGTTCTTTGACACTGAGATTACGTGTGTGAATTTGTCTAATCAAACCTGGGTTAGTCAAATCCTGCCTTTTGATTTGGGGCTATAGTTGCTGCTTGCAAGAAATAATCATAATCTTTGCCACAGGGCTTTCACCAAAGAAATGGTTCCATCTTGCATGGCAATTGCTGTTGATTGCTTGATGATATGTGTTATATGATGTTGCCATTCTGCTTTGCTCCCCCAATACATCCCTCTTTTTCCAGCTACAAGCTTTTTGACTCTGCCTTTTGAAATTCTGACTTCTGAAATGTTAGCATGGTCATCTCTAGATGATAAGGTTATGGACAGTGGGATTATTTGCTTCTTTAGCCTTGTTTATGTTGTCTTTATGCTTTGCCATGTTTGTTTTATAATTAGGAAAAGACTATAAAGTTATAAATAGAAAATACTCAGATTTGAACGATCTCATCAGTTGCTTTCTGGTTTCCCTCTCTTTACTGCTGGACTATATTTCGTCTCTGTTGATTTTATTTTCAAACTTGTGACCCTTCTTGTGGGTGCAAGATGGCTGCCAATTGTCCTTGGGCTACAGGATTTCTGGCCCATGCCCACCTGGAAAGTGTGAGAGTATTTGTTCCAGTATTCTCCTTTAAACTCCTGACATTTATTTTGATTGGACCAGTTTAGATCATAAGCCCATCTTTGAACCAATCACAGTGGTCATGAAATTTGACATTTTGATTGGCTTACACCAGGGTCTACCCCATAGGAGCCTCCTCTAACCCCTGACAGTGAGAGCTGAGTGCGGAGAAGGGGTGCATCACTAATCAAAAATCATCCAGGCAGGGAAACAACAAATGTCCACTCTGTCTTTCTGGCCACCTTCATGGGAAGTGACCAAAAGAAAGTTACTAGAGTCACAATGTTGACAGTTTTATGACTCTCTCAGCATGTATCTGAATTACCTTTGCTTTGCTGGCTACAAAGATTTTTTTTGTCATGGAGAGTTTTGAAAGTGCTTTCATTCTCCATAAATTTCATATTGTTTAGTGTATAGCACCTTGAGTTCCAGTTATAGTTTTTTATTTCCTCTTAGCCTTTGAAGTATATGAACACATATGTAATCAGCCTAACTTTTTTTGGAGGGCTAATTAACAATGATAACCATGGTAATTAACAATGGCAATAAACTCTATAGAATCCAACAATGACTTTTCCACCCTACATATATTGCCTAATAAATCATGATAGAAATTTTAGGTCACATTTGAAATATTTAGCTAAAAGTTTTGTCAAGAGAAGGAAACACTCAAATTACTAATATACTGAATTTAGTGAGATTAATGCTTAGAAAAATTGGTATATGTACTCTAGATGATTCTGGAACTAAATTTTAAAATAGTGATTTATTAAAACACATATAGAGTTCTTTAAATCATAGAGACCTGCTAAATCAACTGTTGATAGATATACAGTGAGAGACTGAATATCCAAGAAGACAATGGCCAGGTCATAAATGAAAATAAAACTCTGACCCACAGTCTGCAGCAACCAGACCAGGAAACCAATCCATTACCTGCAGTAACTAGTCCAGAGAGCCAACCTGCTGTAAGTCAGACTTGTAGTCAGACCTCTATCTCCAGCAACCAACCCAGAAAGCCAAACGCTAACCTCTGTAACAAAACGGCCAGGACTTGATTAATAAGACAGCTTCCCTAATTGTTGTCCCTGCTCCCAACTGAGGACCAACCAGAGAAAGCCAAATATATACTCTTAATCAATCACACAGGATGTCCCACTTCTAGATAGCCTGTCTACAGCTTCCCGTGCTAACAGCCTTCAGTCAAGGCATACCTGAAGATCCCTTTTTTCTACTGTAAAGCTTTCCCACTCCTCTGCCTGCCTTTGAGTCTCTGCCAAAATGTGAATGATGGCAGCTGACTCCCTTGCTATATAGCAAGCTCTGAATAATTATCCTCTGTTTGTTCTCATTTGAATGGTCTTAGATTTTTCCACAACGGTTATTTGAGAAGTCAAGTAATTATCTAATGCACATATCCTAATAGTCTTTCCTATGCATGCCAGGAAAACTGTAATTCTGTCCACTTAAATAACATTTTTCCGTTGCATAGTATCAGTGATTTAAAAAATATTAATTAATTCTACCAGGGTCCTCATCTTTGTATCTCTATTTTACAAATGGAGTGACCTAAAACCACTAAATTGAGTAACCTATAATAAATAAAAGGCCGAGTTAGAATTTGAACTTGACATTTTCGTTTCACAACTGATCTTTAAACAAACATATAATAGGGATTGTAAGAGAAAAATATAGCTAGAACTAGATTTTATTTTTTTTTTAAATCAAAGTCTGAGGAGAGATAAGATTGAAGTTTATAAAACAAAGAGAAGTATGTTTACCATGGGCATCCTCTGATATTTGAAAGGCAACATAAGGCAAATGAAAGAAATTGCTATTTTATTTGGCTGGTATAAAACATATTTCTCAGTTGCTGTGTTCTTTGGACTGATAAAGGATAATAGGTAAGTGGAAGAACTGTGTACTTAAATGAAAATCAAAGGCCCACTTCTTGTCCCAGGACTGATCTTCTCTACCTGAGTAACCGCGGTCAAGAAACTTCACCTCTCTGGACCTCAATTTCCTCATCTTCTAAAACGAGGTTTCTAACCTCCATCTGCTAGACTATTGTAGGAATTAAATGAGATAACGTGTGGCATCTGATACATATTTGTTCCTCTTTTCCTCTCTGTTCTGAGTGCTGTCACTCTGAGAATTATACCTGTCCATTGATCATATAATATCATCTTTATTGATTTGCCAGTCATTTTCTCTCCAGATTGTACTCCTCCAGGATAGAGATGGAGTGTTACTCATCTCTGTACGACCAGAGCCTGATATGATATAAACACTCTGCTAGTCAAGGCTAGTCAAATATAGATGAAGTATGTATGACATGTGGTCTGGGACTTCAGGAAGCACATACCCTATAAAAAAAAAGTAACATGAATGATGGAATAAAGGAATGACACAGACAGCAAACACTTAAGGGATAAAATGTGTGGCACTGAGTAAGTGAAAAAAAAAAAGGATAAGTGAAGTTAGGGAAAGCATCATCGAGAATGAATGAGCCATGAGGTAGACCTTAGCAAAGAAGAGAATTATTATGGCCAAATTTTTTAAAAAATTGCAGTATAGTTGCCATACAATGTTATATGTTACAGGTGTATAATACAGTGATTGACAATTTTTTAAAGGTTATACTCCATTTATAGTTATTATAAAATATTGGCTATATTCCCATGTTGTACAATATGTCCTTGTAGCTTATTTTATACCTCATATTATAGTTTGTACCTCTTAGTCCCCTACCCTTATCTTGCCCCTCCCTCCTTCCCTCTCTCCACTGGTAACCACTAGTTTGTTCTCTATATCTGTGAGTCTGCTTATTTTTTGTTATCTTCACTAGTTTGTTGTATTTTTTAGATTCCACATACAAGTGATATCATACAGTATTTGTCTTTGTCTGACTTATTTCACTTAGCATAATATCCTCCAAGTCCATCCATGTTGCTGTGCAAAGAAGAGGATTTTATTACTAAGCGAAAGCTACAAAATATAGTGCAAGAGGAATTCATACAGGCATAGAGGTAGAAATAGACAAAATGTCTTGGAGAAATGGTGAAAATGGGAGATTAACAAGCAGAAAATCTATTTGGGGCTGAAAAAAGATTGCATAGTTATGTTCAGATCAAATGAGACCTTGAGTTTTTCAACAGGTGTTTGTGAGTACCTATCCATGCCTATGCTTGCAACAGCTTACTTCCTCTGCTAATCCCCTTACACCCCAGTCCTTGCTGTTTCTTGAACATGCTAGGCACTATCCTGCCTTAGGCTCTTTGCTTTTGCTGTTTCCTTTACCTGAAATGCTCTTTCCCCAGATATCTTTTTGGCTATCTCCCTCACATCCTTCAGGTTTATGCTTCTGTCTCACCTCCTCCTTGAGGCCCACCTTGATCTCCATATTTAATACAGCAACTGCTCCACCCTACCCCCCTTTCCTAAATCCTCCCCATTCTGCTCTACATTTTCTTGTTCTCAAAGCACTAATCACCTCCTCACATACCATAGATTTATTTATTTATTATGCTTATTGTTTTATATCCTTACTCAAGTGTAAGCTTTATGAGTGAAAGGTCTTTGTTTGGTTTACAGATGTATCTCAAATGTCTGGCACACAGTACACCCCCAATAAGGAATCATTTACTGAATAAATGAGGAAGTGGAAAATATCCAATTTTACGAAAATGAAAACAAGGCTGAGGATTCAAATTTAAGTAAATCCTCTGCCAGCCGGTGTTAGGATTATTGATGTTTTAGTTTAGTATTCTGACCACTTTGGTAATACATACTCAAACCTAAACAGAATCTGGACCTGTATTTACTCTCCTGAAAGTCACTTGAATTTATAGGGGTTAGAGGGAAAAAGAGAAAGTAATGGATGGAGAGCCACAGACTTCATACTGACGTTAGCTGAAGCCAAAGAGACAAATGCAGAACAGAAAACTTTCGATCAATGAACTTTGTTTCAAATGTGTATTAAGAAAGCCTGAAGTCTTAATTCCTTTCCTCAGAAATGTAGAAAGGTCAGGAACCTTTGTGACAGAATTCTTTGATCTCCCAGCTGAAGTTTCCAAATGTTTTTCAGATATTTAAATGTTGATAAAATGTCAAACATCTTGAACTGCAAGTTACAATCAGGCTTTAAAACTTGGTTGAACAGTTACACTAACTAAATCACCATTCATCAGGGAGCAAGAGTACCGAAGAAACAAAAGCTATTGCACTTAAACATTATCAGCACAAGTGGTAATTTGGAAATCAGCTCAGTTCTGGATAAGAAAACTTATTTTCCCAGTGATAATGGTTGTAAGCATAATGAGACTTTTGTGCCAAATGGAAAAAATAATTTAGCCATACAATAGAAATTCAAATTGAAGTTTCTTATTAGAATTAATAATATTATTTATCCATGGCATTCCTGTCATATGACATTGGTACTTTAGCCAGGAATTAAAATTGGAAGACAGGAATCATCTTTATTTTTTTCCCCATCATACGTTGTATTCTATTAACCAATCATCAGAGTTTATAAATTTTTCTTTTGTTTGTTATTTTATTTTATTTTATTTTAAAAAAATTTTATTTATTTATTTTTGGCTGCTTTGGGTCTTCGTTGCTGTGCATGGGCTCTCTCTGATTGCATTGAGCCGGGGCTACTCTTTGTTGTGGTGAGCGGGCTTCTCATTGCAGTGGCTTCTCTTGTTGCGGAGCATGGGCTCTAGGCGCATGGGCTTCAGTAGTTGTGGCTCGCAGGCTCTAGAGTGCAGGCTCAGTAGTTGTGGTGCACAGGGTTAGCTGCTCCACGGCATGTGGGATCTTCCCGGACCAGGGATCAAACCTGTGTCCTGCATTGGCAGGCGGATTCCCAACCACTACACCACCAGGGAGATCATAAAGTATTTGTCTTTCTCTGTCTGACTTATTTCACTTAGCATAATGCCCTCAAGTTCCATTCATGTTGTTGCAAATGGCAAGATTTCATTCTTCTTTATGGCTGAATTATATATATATATACACACACATATATGTATATATTATAATCTTTACATACAATAACGATTATATAATACATATATATATAATCACATTTGCTCTATCCATTCATCCATAAATCATGGACACTTAGGTTGCTTCCATGTCTTGGCTAATGTAAATAATGTTGCAATAAACATGAGGGTGCACATATTTTTTCAAGTTAGTGTTTTTTTCTTCAGATAGATACCCAGAAGTGGAGTTGGTGGATGATATGGTAGTTCTATTTTTAATTTTTGAAGAATCTCCATACTGTTTTCCATAGCGGCTGTACCAATTTACATTCCCACCTACAGAGCACAAGTGTTCTCTTTATCTTCTCTCCAACACTTGTTCTTTGTAGACTTTTTGATAATATTCAGACAGGTGTGAGGTAATATCTCATTGTCCTTTTGATTTGCATTTCCTGATGATTAGTGGTGTTGGGCCCCTTTTCTTATACCTGTTGGCCACCTGTATGTCTCCTTTGGAAAAATGTCTATTCACATCTTCTGCCCACTTTCTTTTTTTTTAAACTTCTATTTTTTTTTTTTAATAATTCTTTATTTTATTTATATATATTTTTGGCTGTGTTGGGTCTTCGTTTCTGTGCGAGGGCTTTCTCCAGTTGTGGCAAGCGGGGGCCACTCTTCATCGCAGTGCGCGGGCCTCTCACTATCGCGGCCTCTCTTGTTGCGGAGCACAGGCTCCAGACGCGCAGGCTCAGTAGTTGTGGCTCACGGGCCTAGTTGCTCCGTGGCATGTGGGATCTTCCCAGACCAGGGCTCGAACCCGTGTCCCCTGCATTGGCAGGCAGATTCTCAACCACTGCACCACCAGGGAAGCCCCTGCCTACTTTATAATTGTATTGTTTGGTTCTTTTGCTGTTAAGTTGTATGAGTACTTTATATATTTTGGATATTAACCCCTATCAGATATATGATTTGCAAATATTTTCTCCCATTGGGTAGGTTGCTTTTTTATTATTATTATTATTATTATTATTATTATTTTTTTATAATTATCAAGATAGTGTTTTTTTTTTATTAGAAGTACAAATATGCTTCTTTATTTTTTTTTTTTATAACTACCCTAACCCTAACGCGTACCCTAACCCTAACCCCTACCCTAACCCTAACACGTACCCTAATCCTAACCCGTACCCTAAACCGAGCCCTAACCCTAACACTAACCCTAACCCTAACCCTAACCCATACCATATGCCGTACCCGAACACCTCCCCGAACCCGTACCCTAAGCCGTACCCTAAGTCTAACCCTAAGCCTAACCCTAACCCTAGGCTACCCTTGACTGCTTCTGCCTCCAAAAGATTTCCTAAGCATGCTTTTTTATTTTGTTGATGGTTTTCTTCGCTGTGCGGACGCTTTTTAGTTTGATGTAGTCTCATTTGTTTATTTCTGGTAAAAATATCAGAAATCTTGATAGCTCTTTCATTGCAAAGACTGATGCCAAGGAGCTTACAGCCTGTTTTCTTCTAGGAGTTTTATGGTTTCAAGTTAGTGATTTTTCTTTCCTTTCCTATTATCACTGCCACACCCTAATTGGGGTCTCTCTGGCTTTTGTTTCTCACTTAACCAGGACCTGTGACTTACTGCTTTCAGAATGATCTTCCTAAAATTCCTCTTCCAACACTCAACTTAATAAAGATGTGTTAACCCCTCCTAAGTGCAGTCCCTCATGCTAGGTGTTACTCCTTCCTCTGTATTTCCTACTAGAGACCCTGGGCTAAAGGATTCTCCATTCTTCTCTCATCCAACCCAGAATATGGGCATCATGTCAGCTTCTTTACAGCACATGTCAGTTTTCTCTGAATATCTCTTATCCAAAGTCCTCTCCACTCCCACGGATACTATCTTAATCCATCCAGTTTTGCCTTAATTAATGCACTAATCTCCTAAATTGGCATCCATTCTTGTTTCCCTCTATCCACATTGCGTGCAGAGCAATATTTTAAAAATATAAATTTTAGTCTGCCATGGCCCATGTAAATTCCTTCAATGGCTTCCCATTACCTCCAGGATAAATCCAGCTTTCTTAACATGCATGCATTATTTTTCTTGGTCTGGCCTTGTCTAACCGGAAACGTTGAGAGTGGGTCCTTAGGTGTCATTATGAAGGACATCATTCTCACCTCCTCTTTGTGTCCCAGACCCAAACATTCTGGCTAAGAGAGAGATGGAGCATTGCCAGTCCAGAGCACATGCTTCCTTCTGTAAGGTCACACCCCAGCCTCGCAGAGAACTGTCATTTTTCTAAAGTAGTCTAGTTAAAGGTTACTATTTTGCTGAATTCCAAAAAAGGAACTGAGAGCAGGTTCTTTTCCTCTAACCAAATGGATTCTTTAAGAACTGCAACTCACCAATGCCAGAACAAACCCAGGCAAGCTTCAATGCTTCCTTCCAGCCTCCCTCGGACCACATGGGTAGGGAGGGATTTCCAGCCCGGAGAACAGTAGAGAGCTTTATTTCTTGTCTCTCTAGGTAGGGTACAGTGCTAGCTAGAGGTAAAGGAGAGAATTGGGTGTTGGAGTAGTATCACCCCAGGAATGATGAAAACACCTCTGAGGAGAGAAGGATCTGCGTTTCAGCCAGTGGGGGTTTCCTGTTACTTCATGCTGCCTGGAAGAAAATCATAGGGTAAGCCCCTCTTCTCATGCTAATTGGGTGTAGAACAGGTTCTTTTTAGGAGCAGCTGGGCTCTCACGACCTGGGCTGTGGGGGGCAGGAAAGTGTTAACTCAGCAGGCCTTTGTTGCTCAAATTCAGTCCTTTCGAAACAAAGGTGTGGCTTCAGGGCTGGCCCTTGACTAACTCCTGGGAGATAGCCTCTGAACCTTGGTGTATTCTGCCAGTTAAGAGTGTTTTGTGTGCCTGAGGTCTTGGGCCAGGCTACACCTGTTTGACCGGATAGACTTACCCTAAAAATATGGTTTATGTGTGGAGCAACAGGAACTCTCATTCACCACTGGTGGTACAGCCCATTGAGAAGTTAGTTTGGTGGTTTCTTACAAAACTAACCACACTCTTACCATGCGATCTAGTATGGTATTACCCAAATGAGTTGAAAAATTAATGTCCGTACAAAAACTTGCTGACGAATGTTTATTACTGCTAAATTAATAATTTCCAAAACTTGGAAGTAATCCAGATGTCTTTGAGTAGGTGAATGGATAAATATATGCGGTATATCCAGGCAATGGAATATTATTCAGTGCTAAAAAGAACTGAGCTATCAAGCCATGAAAAGACATGGAGGAACCTTAAATGCATATTACTATGTGAAAAAAGCTGAGCTGATAGGCCATACACTGTATGATTCCAACCTTATGATGTCTGGAAAAGGCAAACCTATGGAGACAGTATAATGATCAGGGGTTTCCAGGAGTTAGTGGGGAGGGAAGGATGAATAGGCTGAGTACAGAAAATATTTAGGGCAGTAAAACTACTCTGGTGGATACATGTTATTGCAAGTTTATCCCAACCCACAGAAGGTGCAACACCAAGAATAAACCCTAATATAAACTATGGTTTGTCAATGTAGGTTAATCAATTGTAGCAAATGTACCTACTCTGGTGGGTAATATTGATAATGGGGAGGCTATGCATGTGTAGGGGCAGGAGGTATATGGGGAATCTCTATACCTCCTGCTCGATATTGCTGTGAGCCTAAAACTGCTCTAAGAAGTAAAATATATTTTAAAAAACCAAATAAAACGTGACTTACAGTGAACGTCTGCTTTTGCTCTGGGCGTATGGGCAGAGTCTGAGTAGTTGAGAGCATTCATACAGCCCTGCATGCCTGCATGACCGGCGTCCAGTATAAACCCTGGACACCAAGACTCAGTTGAGTTGCTTTTTTTGGGGAACATTTTGTATGTGTTGTCAAATATCTTTGCTGGGAGAATTAAGTGTGTCCCTGTGCAATTCCACTGGGATGACACATTTGGAAGCCTGTGCCTGGTGTTTCCTGTACTTCACCCTAGGTACCTTTACCCTTTTCTTATCTTCCTCTGTATCTTTTCCCTGTAATAAATCATAACCGTGAGTATAACAGCTTTCTTGAGTCCTGTGAGTCCTTTCAGCAAATCATTCAGCCTGACAGTGGTCTTGGAACTCTTGACATAGCTGCCTATGCATACAAACTACCAAAGTGTATTTTTAAAAAGTAATCATGTACTTAGTTCAAACATCATCTTTTTACTTAAATTTAAATTTATTGCATTGTAAACAATTTTCATCATCTTTTATTAGTTTGATGCTTGGTTCATGGGCTCCACTCTAAGGCTGCCTTTGCTTCATATACAATCTCTTCCCCAGTCAGCAGTGGCTATTGTGGCAGTTTGTTTTCACTTGAAGCTGGAGGCACACCTCACCCCAGCTTTTAAAGGGAGAGAAAAGCAAAGCAAAACAAAGCAGTTCAGGAGACTCTTCTTAGAAAGGAGCAGCTTACACTGCAGACCCTTAGGTCTTCATGGGCTTGTGTAGTACCTCCCTCTTTCTTCATCCTACAAGTTATATGATGAACTCAGCTATAAGTAAATATCCCAAACTAGGGCACATCCCCAGTGTGGTTCCAGGTGTGACGAAGGTAACAATTTCTATCCTGCCCCAGTTTGGATGCTCTTTTTATATTGAGCTGGATCATTGACTTTTTTTTCTCTGTCCCCCACTGATCAGGTCTTCAGTCATCTATATTAAATGATCACCTCTCTACACCAGATCTGTGATGTCAATTCCGGAGAATGAACAGCCTTTGCATTAGCAGTTGCTTCATCAGTTGTATTTCTTCCTGACAACATGCCATTGAAATGCCTGCTGTGGCTGACTGCTTTTCTAGGAGTGAGGATTTTATACCTGTGCAGTGCTCTCTGCTCCCTGCCTTGTCTCCCTGTGGTCTGTCTATACCTACTCTGCTCCAGGGCAGTGCCATGGGAAGCCCTTTGCATCTCATGCTCCATTTCTGGGAGGAGGGAGTAGACAGAACTGGACTGAAACAGGCTCCTCTACTGCACAGAATGTATGGAGTTTATGATACCTTGTGGCATCTCAGGGGTTTATTGGTTAACCGTTTCATACCCATTTTAAGAGTAGGTGATGATTATGCCAAACATGGACTGTCTGCATTTTCCTAGTTCAAGTTTATCAAAATAAATTAAATACCTTTTTTTTTATTACAGGATGATAATATGGTTTTCCTCTTTTGATTTATTAATACATTTTCTACTATTGAACTATCCTTGCATTTTTGAAATTAACTTTGCTAGGTCATTCTTTTTTTAAAAAAAAAACATTTCTTTTTTATTTATTTATTTTTTGGCTGTGTTGGATCTTCGTTGCTACACGCGGGCTTTCTCCAGTTGCGACGAGCGGTGGCTTCTCTTGTTGCAGAGCACGAGCTCTAGGCGCGCGGGCTTCAGCAGTTGTGGCTCACGGGCTCTACAGTGCAGTCTCAGTAGTTGTGGCGCACAGGCTTAGTTGCTCAGCGGCACGTGGGATCTTCCCGGACCAGGGCTCGAACCCATGTCCCCTGCATTGGCAGGCGGACGCTTAACCACTGCGCCACCAGGGAAGCCCCTAGGTCATTCTTTAACGTTTAAAAATATTCAAACTAAATGGGCTCATCTTTTACTTAGGAGTTTTGTGTCAGTTCTTTTAAGGGCAGTTGGTTTGAAGTTTGTATTCTCCTTGTTAGAATGGATGCTAACTTCATGTAAGGGAGAGAAACAGTTTCTTTCTATATCTATGTTCTGGACCAGTTTATATAACATAGAAGAAATTTGTTCCTGGAAAGTTTGAAATAATTCATCTGTAAAACCATCTGCGTCCTGCACATTTTTGAGGAGTAGTTCTGTGACAACTTTATTTTTTACATGAAAATTGATTTATTTAGATTTTCTACCTCGTCAAGGGCCAATTTTGGTAATTTATATTTTCTTAGACTACTGTTCATTTCTTTCTGATTTTATTATTATAGAAATGTGCAAAGTATTTTCTTGGAGTTCTTTTAATATCCTTTCTGTTCTCTTTTTCATTTCTGTCTTTGTGTATAGGGTACTTCTGGCAGCATAATTGCTTTTTGTATGATTGTTAGAAGTCAAGTCATTTTTAGATAAATTCTTTAGATAAAGTCCTATACATACAGTGTTATGAATTGGAGCTCTGGTCCTAATCATGCTATAAAAATACCAATGTTAATCATAAAGTAAATGCAAGGAAATTATAAAATATAGTTAATTAGAAGCAAATATTTATAAATTCATAAAACAAATATTTACAATAAAATATATATTGCAAATATCCCATTTTGAGGATTTTTCTCTGTGGAATTTCTTTAAATGAATTCAGAAAGTTTGGATTGAGATTGTTTTTCTTTGTTTCTTGAAAGGTTCCTTGAAGCAAATACAGATGCTCTTCATTGATCAAGGTAAGATCTTCTGCCTTGAGAATTCCACTGTGCAGGGTTTTTGAATGGTAAATTCTGGAAGGTAGGGCTATTTTCATGATAATTCTATATGACTGATCCTAGGGTACAAGGAGGAGTAGAGATGAATCTGGACAGAGAGGCAGAGAGCAGTTCATGATGTGTCCTATATGTTATGTACCATCTACAAAATTTTGGGCTAGATCCTTGTAAACAATGGAGAGTCATTGAAGAGTTTTAACCATTTGTGTAGTGTGATCATATTGCATTTTATAAATATAACTCTGCCAATATGAGGCATGGATTAGAAGAAAGAAAGCATGAAGGCAGAGAGACCAGTTAAGAAGTCAGGGAAATGACTTAGGAGACAGAAGAGATAGATTCAAACAATATTTAAAAGGTGAAATGGCAAGTCTTAGAGACCAATTAAATGTGAAGGGTGGGGTAAAGGAAGACATTTAGATTGGTTTCCAGATCACTCATGGCCAGAATGATTGGGTGAATGACGGTATCATTTGTTAAGGTAATTTGGAAAAGGAACAGGTGTTAGTGGGAAGGTGATAAATTGCTTTGCACATATTGAATGTTCAATGAATGTTCTATGGAACATTCAAGAAGAGCTGTGTGTGGGAGCCAGCTGTGTATACTAGTCTAAAATTCAGTAGAGAGGTTTGAGCTGGATCATGAATTCTGGCACGATTAGAATACACTAACCAAAAGCATGAGATGAGTTTGCCTAGAGACTGTTTTGTGGAAGAATGAAGAGGGCCAGGACCAAACCCTGGGAAATACCACAGTTTAAAAACCATTATATTTATTTATTTATTTTAAAATATTTATTTACTTATTTATTTACTTTTGGCTGTGTGGGTCTTCGTTGCTGCACGCAGGCTTTCTCTAGCTGCAGCGAGTGGGGGCTACTCTTTGTTGTGGTGCATGGGCTTCTCATTGCAGTGGCTTCTCTTTGTTGCAGAGTATGAGCTCTAGGCACATGGGCTTCAGTAGTTGCGGCACACGGGCTCAGTAGTTGTGGCGCACGGGCTTAGTTGCTCTGTGGCATGTGGGATCTTCCCGGACCAGGGATGGAACCCGTGTCCCCTGCATTGGCAGGTGGATTTTTAACCACTGCACCATGAGGGAAGTCCCAAAACCATTACATTTAAATAAAGTGTTTTCATCACGCCCTCCCAAAATTCGGTCCTCTCTTCTGATGAATATGTTTTCAAGCGCTTAGGCTCAAACCTTCAGGTCATATTCCTTCCTCTCCTTCTGAGTCTATTCTTTTCAAGTGTCTCCTCTCTGACCCTTACTCTCCATTCTCCCTGCCCCTTCCCTAGACCCCTAATGTCACCCACCTGGCACGAGCCCTCCAGCCTCAGATAAGGCTCTCTTATCTGAGATCATCGGGGCCAATGGCTTTCAATGTTATTTTTAAGTCTGTTTAAGCAGGGAATTGTAAAAATAATGACACTCAGATACCTTATGAACATATAAATGTACACTCACTCATCTTTCGATGTAGCTGTAACATTTTCCTGACTGTTGATCCATTTATGGCTATTCTTTATTGTCCTCTTAAAAGCTACATCCATAGTGAATAATAATAGTAATAATAATAATAATAATAATAATAATAATAATAATAGTAACAACAGCCCTTCTTTAACACTTTCAATGTAGCAGATACTCTTGTATGCACTTCAAAAAATTTAAACTCTATTAATCCTTACTGCAGACTCTGAGGTAGGTACTATTAGTAACCTGATTTTACAGATAAGAAAACTGAGGCACATAAAGGCTAGGTAAGTCTCATAGACAGCAAATAATAGAAATGGAATTGGATTTAATAAGTTTAGCTCTATAGGCTCTTACTTGCTGCGCTACACTCTGAAAGTGCAAAACTCTTACAAAGTAACTTGACAATGGACTCTTTCTAGATGTTCATTTTCCCCCCCTATCTTTTACCTGTCTCACCCACCCTTAATCTTACAGCATTTATTACACTCTTATTTAGTCTTTCCCAAAGCAGGTAGTTTCGTTTTTACAGAAACTACCACCCTCTTTCCTTTTGCACTCATAATTAACTTTGTCTTAAAATATTTAAATTATGTAATTGCAACTAAAGTTCATACACAACTTTGGGAACAAATATCATGACTCTTGATCAGCAAGCAACTCATCTGGAAAGAGGAAGAACACAAGGGCGTGTTTGGATATGTCTTCCTGGTCTCCGCATCCAGTGATTTGAGACACAGCATTGAGAGCAGAGATTAATGAGGCATTTCAGTTATGAGGGGGTCAGTTAAGAGAACTTCTGCTTTCTCTCAATTTCCAGTGTCTTGCTATTCTGATCCATTCTGCCCAGGACTTTCAGAGTGGGTCATTTTCCTAAATGATTAAGTCACTCACCTGATCGAAAACATGCAGCCGTTTCTCCATTGCCACAGAACAAAGTCTTGAGTCCAACAGAAAACCTAAATTCTCAGCATAAAGTCTTCCGTGATTTATCCCAGACTGATCTCGGGTGGCCTGGGCCTGCAGTGGCTTGAAGCAGGGTTTCAGTTCCCGGCCAGTGATTGAGGTCTGGTCGTGGCGGTGAGAGCACCGAATCCCAGCCACTAGACCAGTGGTCAGTGACAAAGCCCTGGCCCTACAGCTTTGCAGAAAAAGAATTCCCACAAAGACGGAAAGTAGTGAAACAAGTAAAGTATTTATTAGGAGAAAAAAAAAAGAGTACAGTACGTGTGGATGGACACACGGGTGGGCTCAGAGAGAGAGTCGCTCCCTTGAGGCAGTTTGAATCACTGTTATGGGGCATTTCTTCCAGGTTTCCTTTGACCAATTATTTTGATTTGCCTGATTCAAAGTCCGTATTTGGTGGATCTCAGGATCGTCCCACGTGTGCGGGCACATCTCTTTGCCAAGATGGATTCTACCGAAGAGGCCTATGGGTAGTGAACATCAGTTGGCCTCATTCCCTTTTTGACCTCCAAGGAGCCTTTCTGCTCATGTGTAGTCAGGTTTCCTGACTTTGAGAATGAGGAATATGTGGTCTCTTATCTTCTATCTGGGCAGGGCCCAGCCTCCTCTCTCAATTGTCTTATTGTTCCTGGCTCGGAATATCGGTCTCCAGGGAACGAACTCAAACCTTTGCCCTGAGGGCCCATCTATCTCCTGCCTCAAAGCCACCTCTCTAAATACATTTTTCCTCTCCATGCTCCAGGAATATTAATCTGTACTGAGTTTGAGTTTTGCAAACCCATAATCAACTTTATTAATAATTCCCCTAGGCAGCATGTAGGCTTCTTGTTAAGTCCTCTGCCCCCTCTCTTTATTCTAGAAACTGCAACAGCTACAAGGGGTATAGGAAAGGGAAGGAGAAAGGCAGAAACAGAGTACACAGGATCGGTTGTATGAGCTCTCCAAGGCCCTGTGGCAGATTTTCCTGATATGGCTATGGCAATATTTCTGCTTCAGACATGTTCTTAAGAACGTTGCCATTCTTCCCTCCAAGAGGTGGGGTCTCTGTTTTCTCCCTGTGATTTGGGACAGGAACTTGTAACCACTTCTGCAATGTAATGCTATATAACTTCCAAAGCTGGGGTATAGAAAGGATATAGTCTACATATGGCTCTCTCCCTTAGGATGCTTGTCCTTTGAACTCTGCCACCATATTGTGATGAACTCAAACTAGCTTTTTAGCCTAGAGACCATATGCAGAAGCCCAAGTGGAGAGGAACTCCAGGCCCCAGCTGACAGCCAGTATTAACTGCACGACATGTGAGTGAATGAGCCTCCAGATGATTTCAGCCCTCAGCTTTGCAGTCTTCCAGCTGGGGCCCAGAAAGTATAGAACAGAGGCAAGCCGACCCCACTCTACTCTGTCCAAAACCTGATCCACAGAATCTGTGAGCATAATAAATTGTTGTTTTTCTCCACCAACTTTTGGAGTAATTTGTTATGCAGTCATAGTAAGTGAAACAGGCCCTTTGTACAAATAAGTAGATAAATAGGGGTCCTCGTCCCATAATTTTGAGTTAGAAATGGTTGGAGAAGCCCCTCCCTCTGAGGACTACTTGCTCAATGTTTTTATCCCCAAGTCCTACTGCCCTTTACTACCGGCTTCCACCGGAGTATGAAGTGGAACTGGGGGCCTGGACTTGTAGTCTCAGCCAACAGCCCCTCACCCCAGGGGCCTCCTGTGCCTCCCCCCACCATCTTCCCTGTGCTCCGATTTTGTCAGATGGCTGCCAGCACAGTATCGCTGGATGATTCTTTCTTCCTTCTGTGAATTCCTTAAGCTCCTGCTTAACGTTGACTGTGTTGGTTAATGCCAACCTCAGTTATCTTAGGCCATTAGAAGCAGTGAAATTAGAGTGTATGTGCTCCCCAGAAAATCACTTCTGCTTTAGAACTTCTTCACATACCAATCTGTGTTCAATAACAATATTTTCACAACATTGATCAAAAGGGGGCCAAATGATCACAGTATGCTGTGGGTAAAAAAAGGGTTGGCGATATTTTGCTACTCTTGGCAACTCTCTCCTATCACTAGTCCCCCAAAACTCTTCCTGCCTCTTTTTCCCCTGCAGGCTCTTCTTCATGTACTTGCCTTTGCCTGGAAATCCCTGGAATTTTACCTATCTTTTTTAGCTCAGTTCAACACACCAACTCCTTTAAGTAGCCATGCTTGGTGGCATCTTATCCAACATTATGCTCCTTCAGAATTTTGTTTATAATGCTTTTAAATCCTCTTCTTGTGATTAACATATCTGTACATATGGATTATGTCCTTGGCTAGGGAGTGAGGTCTTTGTTAGTGTTTATGTCCTCTGCACTTAGCAGAATACCTTTCACATAAGAGATCCACAACACAAGTTTGTTGACTTAAATTTCTGAGTTAAATTTCTAAATGACAAGGAATGGTGAAATATTATAATAAGGTTATAATAGTATAATAAGGTTTATATGATATGTATTTATTATATATGATTGTAAGCTTCAGAAATTTAAAACTGATTGGAGTCTTTGAGTCTGGTGTGTATGTGTATGTGTGTGAATAGATACATATGTAAGTATAAAAATATATATATATATATTTACATGCAATGTAAATTAGTGTCTCATTTCCTTCACATTTCTATAAATTATTGTTCCCACTATTTGGGCTTAACTTTGTATTTAATTTCAGAAAAGTCTTCAAGGGACTTACCTGGGAGAACCAAGGAATTTTAATGATGGCAAGTTATCACACACACCTAGTGTTTAATCTGGATAGTTGGTAGAAGTGTACCCTAATTATTTGGTTCTGATTAAGAATTAATAAACCCTTACAGCAGCTGAATGTGAAAATTTGAACATGGAAAGTGATAAAAAATATGACAAGAGGGAGCAAGAAAAAAATGTTAACTTTTAAAAATATTTATTTATTTATTTTTGGCTGCATTGGGTCTTCATTGCTGCGCGCAGGCTTTCTCTAGTTGCGGCGAGTGGGGGCTACTTTTCGCTGCGGTGCATGGGCGTCTCATTGCAATGGCTTCTCTTGTTGCGGAGCACAGGCTCTAGGTGTGCAGGCTTCAGTAGTTGTGGCTCGCGGGCTCTAGAGCGCAGGCTCAGTAGTCGTGGTGCATGGGCTTAGCTGCTTCGAGGCATGTGGGATCTTCCCAGACCAGGGATCGAACTCATGTCCCCTTTATTGGCAGGTGGATTCTTAACCACTGTGCCACCAAGGAAGCCCAATGTTAATGTTTTAACATAGCTTTTACTTTAAGTTAAAAAGTGTTATTAGCATATTTCTATTTCAAAATATTTGCTAGAATGAATAGCTTCTACTTTGGAAGTGAGATAAACTACATAAAATAATTGTTTAGAAAAAGTACACATGAATGAATTGTTCCTTACTAACAATATGATATACATCTTCCATTCAAAGATATTAATATCAATCCTTTCTTTATGCAAAACTTTTTCCAGCTACAGCATTTCAATTAACATACCCATCTATTTCCATATGAACAGGGATCTGTGCTAATTTTACACTAATTTCTAAGATGAATAATTGAGATATTGGATGCAACGCCTCAAAAAACTGAATCTTGTTTGGTGCTTGAAGTAACAAGTCCTGAGCCGTGAGTTAATCAAGAAAACTATAGATAGGTCTTCATTAACATACCAAGAATCAGCCCACCAATAACGAAATCACTGAACATGCACATTTAATGGTGCAAAATTCAATCACATTTAACTCAGCCTGAAAATATCAGTATCTTAATAATTCCTTGTGTTTATATAGATGAGAAACTTTCCTGTGGAGAGAGCAAAGTTCTTTTGCATATCTTGATTAACCACATTTAAGAGCAAGTGCCATTATCCGCACTTGACAAAATATCAAAAAGGTGAAGTAACTTAGCCAAGGTCACACTGACAGAGAGAGATCTAAATCAGCTCTAGACATCTTGGCTGCAATTAACACTCTCCTGAATCCAGAAATAAACAACACAAAATATATTTCTATACTTGCATGCTTCCAAGATATTATAAGGTCTCAAATGGTACTGTCACCCACCTGTGCCTCCCTCCCAGTGTTATATGCAATGAGTGAGGAAGTGTGGAAAGCAAAGGAGGCACCTGCCAGCAGTTTTGGAGCCTTGATTCTGGAAAAGGATGTAAATGGAAACCAGAGACACATCTATGTACCCAACTATTTTGAGCTGTGGCTTGGTCATAAACATTCTATAGTATGGTTCAAGGGTGCTGTAACGTGATCCTTTGTGACCATGGAATCAGGCACAAAGCACCCAGTCATAATATGGACCCCTTTAAAAACGCTAGAGGATGAAGGTTGCCATGTATGTGGTGCTGAGGAGCCCCAGATGCTGGTCAGTCATGGAATAAGGGGTAGAGGAAGTCTGAAAGGGAGGTGAAATTGGCAGAGTTGTCCTAGGCTCTTGGTATGTCCCCAGTCCTTCCTCAGATGTAATTTTGCGGCCTGGTTGGTACTTGTGTCTGGATCGAGAAATAGTTAAAAAAAAAAAAAAAAAGAGAGAGAGAAGGAAAGAAAAGAAAAACTCAGATTAGAAGTTAGGGTTGATACTAGATCTGGATTGGAAAATAAAAGGTACATCTGTCCTCATTCCTCTGTCCTGTGGCACTGGAAGTGAAACTCATTTGTCACCCTGGACTAGATGCTCTTTAGAAATCCTTCTAGTTATATCATTTTCGTATCCTGCTTAAGTAAAGAGCTTTTGAAAATTACAGAGCAAAAAATTTTTTTCCCAAATGCTCTAGTCTGTTAATTACCCTCTCTGAATGCGTGAAAGTGTGATTGTTTTCTTAAAGGTATAACTTAAGGCAGCTATAGCACTACAAGGTCATCTCAAGAGGAACAGGTAAAAGAGCAAGATGTCCTCTGTTTAGATACGTCAATATCTAAAAAAAAAGCTCACAGAGAATGTCAACTGACTGATTCAACACATTTCCAGAAGATGAAGGTATATTAGAATCCTGAAGAAAACAAGGCAGAGAAAACTTTGCTCATTAATCAGCAATTACTGCTAGCTAGTCAATATCACAGGTTTGATAAAGTGCCAGAGCCCACTGATGGTATGAGAACATTAAGTCTTTGGTCACAAAGTCACAGCAAGACCTCGTTTAGATTTACTTTGGAGCTGTCTGGGCTTGGAGCTGTTGCTGTGAATAACAAATCTGATATTTTTCTTATGCCCCCATTTCTGTGCTGCACTTGCACTTGGTGAAAACAAAAGCAGGCCAGAGCAGAATAGCAGCTAGAGATTGGCATTACTGGTTGAGAACTTTGACACGTACAAAGCTAAACTCATCCAGCTCATGTAGTCTTGGCACATGCCAGAATTCGATCTCCAAAACTCTGCTAATACTGGCTGTCGGCTTCCTCGATTACCTTGAAAGATGGGCCAGCTACAGTCTTCTGAGACTAAAGGGATACCCACTTGGGCTATCACCTCATAGATTTTTCTCTTGCACCGGCCTTTTCAGTAAAATGAAAATAGAATCTAGATTACCTCCCCCTATTCCCAAGGAAATTTAAAACCATCTAAAGGAGTGACACACACATTTAACAAGATTCTATCCACTTACTACCTTATTCAAGACTTCAGTTGAAGTTGAGATATTGCTCTGTAATATTGGTGCTTGGTCATGCTAAATCATCATAGGTCAGATACAATATTCGCAAGTGAAATGGCCTAAAGCTTTCTATTCAAAGTGTAGTTCAAGGCTTTGTAGCATCCATATAGCCTGGGGATTGTTACAAGTTCAGAACTCAAGCTCCACCCAAAATCAGAATCTGTATTTTAACGTGATACCCAGGAGACTCAGATTCACATTAAAGTACTGGCACATACGACTTTTACTATTTTTACGACAAATGGTATTTGTCAGGCGTTCCTTGTGAAAGAATGCCTACTTAGATTCCTACTTGAAGTCAGAAGCACAGACAGAATTGGAATAGAATAAACCACCAAACACAATTTGTATGTAAGGTCCAACTCTCTGTCTAAATGAACATAAATTCTTATTAGTGGGAGAATAAATAGTGATATTGTCCTTACCAAAAAATGGCCCCTCCCGTCTTCAAAATATGACCTTCACAGAAAGTAGCTTAAAACCCCACTCTTCTGAATTTCAAATACTTGTGTTGTTTCCCTAAAGAGGTACTTTTCAGTGACTGCATTCAGCTTGCTTCCTAGCTGCACTAAAGGCTATGGAAAAATATTCATTACTAGGGAAATAGGACATACAAATATGAAATTAGCTCAAGACCTCTCATCCTATAAAATAGTCCAACACTATATGAATAGCAATCTACTTAGTAAATAAAGTGCTCGGTTCCATAACTGATTGATCCTGGCTGACCATTGTTAAATCTTGTCTGGCCTGTCTCCAAGACGTTTGTGTTGTCCTGGCAGCCGCAGGTGTTCTCAGGGGGCAGGAGACCAAGAGGAGGGAGGAAGGGGGAACGCTGCCAGCAGCCCATCCTGGATTCTCACCCTCTTCTTTTAGTGACTTGCTTTGTGAGTCATTTAACTTGGAGGAAAGACCCCCTACTCTAAAGCAATCAGATCTGTCACCATTAAAGGCTGAAATGATAAGCAAGAAAAAAAATAGCAGAAAGATAGTGTATAATAGGAACTTTATCCTTGGTAACATTTTGAGGAACCCATTAAAGAAGAAAGTCAATTTCTCCTCAAAACTTGGAAAACTTCTACCAATTTATAACCAGAAGAAAGAGAGAGAGAAAAAAAGAAAGCTACTTTTAAATTTATTTTCTATGTTTCTTTGACATAGAGGAATTTTTCCCAATAATAAGGCACTGAGGATTCTAACCAAGAAATCTCAAACAGTTATAGTATCACAAAGGATGATACTTACAGATACACTTTTAGGGTGCTTCTTGCCAGATGATGTTTGTCTGCTCACACACCATCCAGAAGAGATAATGCTGGATGAAGGAAATAGGTCGTCAATGGGTACTGGGTTTGGGGGAAGCTTTATAATAAAGGTTCACCAATTATTGTAAAGATTTCATTTTAAATTATGCATAATAAATTATTCTTGGTTCATTTGTATTTACTATATAGGTGATATTATTATTATTTTTAAAATAAATTTATTTATTTTATTTATTTATTTTTGGCTGCATTGGGTCTTTGTTGCAGTGCACGGGCTTCTCATTGTGGTGGATTCTCTTGTTGCGGAGCATGGGCTCCTGGTGTGCAGGCTTCAGTAGTTGTGGCACATGGGCTCAGTAGTTGTGGCTCACAGGCTCTAGAGTGCAGGCTCAGTAGTTGTGGTGCACGGGCTTAGCTGCTCTGCGGCATGTGGGATATTCCCGGACCAGGGCTTGGACCCGTGTCTCCTGCGTTGGCAGGCAGTTTCTTAACCACTGTGCCACCAGGGAAGTCCCTGTGATATTATTTATATTAACTTGATGGGGAAAATAGTTATGGCTCAATAACAAAAAGAGGATATACTTCTTTAATGGATATACGTAACCTAGAAAAGCATATTTTCATAATTTTCTTTTAAATAAATACATAGATTATATTACAGTGGGGTCAGGATATTCACACTTGTGCCAAAGCACAAATAAATGAATGAATACTGAGTGTTTATCTGGATAATCCAGTCCCCTCAAATCTTCCACTGAGGACAAAATAGTTGTAAGGGATTAAAGACTTTACATTATATGGAACATTACTACTGAAACTCTCAGTCACATATCACTTTTGCTTTACCTGTATGGACAGAGAATCTTTGCTTTTCTTCTGTCGATTACCATGCCACTCTGTGAATAGACCATAGGGATCTGCCTAATGCAGACACACAGGAGCTCTTTTAAAAGCATCTCCACTTAAAAAAGGAAAAGTAGGAAGGAGAGGGATTGTAGCCTCAACTGGGTTTAGTGGAGGTCCTGACCGCAAGCTTCATTTTCACAGCTGTGTGTTCCATCCATAGTAGAACCACAGGTGTGAAGGTACTTCAGGAAGAGATCTATTCTGTCTACTGTCTCCAGGTGGTATTTCTCCTATATTATTCTTGACCAGTGAGAATCATTTATCCATGCTAAAATTTTAAGTAAATGATTCAAGCTGCAGAAGAAAGAACAGGACAATCAGTATGAGTTAGATAAGTTATTTTAAAAATATATTTTAAAAATATTTTAAAAAATATTTCAAGATATCCCTTCAAGACCTGTGTAGATTGTCTAAAGTTTTATCTGGTTAGTTTAAACCATCTTACTGGTTTGTAATTAGTATTCACTTATCAAAGATATTAGAAGTTGTAAGTTAGGAGACCTATATTCAAGTCTTGGCTTTGCCAGCAACTTACCATAAGTCTTTGGGTAAATTACTCACATTTTCTGGGCTTTTCTCACCTCTGGTGACAATGGGAAGGATTAGACTAGAATGAACTTGAAGGTTCTGTTCTGACATTTTGTACTGGAAAGACTCAATTTCTGATCTTCAACACCTTGTAATAAATATTAATAATATTCATACACTGCATACTACTTTATAGCTCACAGATTACTTTCAAATATATGATTTCTTTTAAATCTCTCCAGTGCCTGTGAGTTAGGCACATTTCATAGACCTGAGAACAAGCTCAGAGAAGTTGTAACTTATCCAAGATCACAGAGTTACTTACATAGCAGAGCTAGATAGACAGGTCTTCCTACTCCCAAGTTGAATTTTCTTTCTATTGTATTCAGCTCTTTCAAGGTTATGGTAATATAGAAGCACGATTAGTTTAGTTTTTGTTAAATAATAACATGAAAACGTGGTATCATTAAAAAACAAAAAACAAAAAACAAAAACCCCAAAGCCTCTGGATTTAAAGTCAGAGAACTAAGTTTCATGGACAGTTCTGACACTTTGATTTGGGGAAGTCACCTAACCTCTCTGAGCCCCAGTTTCCTCATCTGTAAAAAACGAGGTTTGGACTACATGACTTTTGGGCTTACTTCTGGCTTAAAATTCTTATTTTCTTCTTAACGGCTACGACTATTTCTAGACTAATTTTGTGATAGATTAATATTAAAGTGAAACTCTTTTCTAGACTGTAAGAGGTTTTAAAAAGTACACTGATAGACCACTTTCACTACCTATTATTCATGCTCTTTGGCCACCTGCAAATTAAAAACCTTGGGCTAATATTACTGACTGAATGCCATTTTCCAACAAACTAGTTAAGATTTCACAGAGGGGTAAATTATTTTGGCTGAGTTATGTAGGAAATGTATGGAGTTGCATTTTCTGAGAGGTCTTGACAGAAGAACTTATTTGGGAACCAACGGCAGAAAACCTAAGGGAGCTCACTATGAAGACATTTGGGGTCCTCTTGGCAGCGTATTGAATGACATCTCTGCCTCCCTGGTATAGTATCTTATTGCCATACTTACTCATTGCCCTGAAAGTTTATAACTGGTAGAAATTTCTTTTTAAGATGAAGAAAAGGGACTTCCCTGGTGGCGCAGTGGTTAAGAATCCACCTGCCAATGCAGGGGACACGGGTTTGAGCCCTGGTCCGGGAAGATCCCACATGCCTCGGAGCGACTAAGCCGGTGCGCCACAACTACTGAGTCTGCGCTCTAGAGCCCGCGAGTCACAACTACTGAGCACGTGTGCCAGAACTACTGAAGCCCGAGCGCCTAGAGCCTGTGCTCCGCAACAAGAGAAGCCACTGTGATGAGAAGCCTGCGAACCACAACAAAGAGTAGCTCCCGCTCGCTGCAACTAGAGAAAGCCTGCACTCAGCAACGAAGACCCAATGCAGCCAAAAAGTAAATAAAATAAATAAATAAATAAAAAGATGAAGCAAAATCACTTGAAAATAGCGGAGGGTATGACGGTGAGTGTTTCAAGAGTTAGAGACAAGAGTTTTGAACCTGCTGCTTCTTTGCCCGCCTCCCCATCTGAGCAGAACATTGTAACTTTTGAAGCTAACATAGAATGGATCATAAGCAACTTGCTGAGCTGGTGACTTTATGCACAATTAAGCTTTGTTGGGACTTTCTTTATTTGTAATAGCGCTGTTACGGCGTGGGATGCTATTCAGCTCTAAACAACATTCCATTTAATAACGAGGCATTAGTTCACCCATTAAATCAGTGCCATCATGAACTGATAAGTATCACCCTTTTCCTTGGCCTCACTTGGCTCTTCTGCCCAGCAAACAAAGCACGGCAATGGCATGGCCCTTGAGATGAGAAGGATGGAGGGAGGATAGATTGAACAATGATGATCAAAATTCCATCTACTCACAGAAATGGAACTTTGCCGTGGTCTTTTCCTTTCCTTAAATATAACCTTATATACGTTCCAAGCAGCACTTCAAGTGCCTTTAAAAACAACAGCACCAACTACTACATCTCTTACACACCAAAAAAAAAAAAAAAAAAAAAGGAAATGTATGGAAAGGAATGCAAAAGATGTGCACTGACAAATATGAGTAAGAATGTTCATAGCAGTATCACTTGTAATAATCAAAACTAAAAACAGCTCAATGTCCATCAGGAGTAGAATAGATAAATAACTTAACGGTATATTTGTACAACAGAAACTCGAGAAACTACCACTACACTCAACAGTGTGAATAACTCTCACAAACCTAATTTTGAGAGAAAGAAACCAGATTCAAAAGAGTGTACAGATAGTGTATGAATCCATCTACATAAAGGCAGAAGTTAGCAAAACGAATCTCTGGTATTAGAAGTCAGGATAATGGTTACCTTTGAGGAGGAGTAAAGGGTAGAGATTTAGAAGAGCAAGGAGAGGCTTCTGAGTGCTAGTAATTAGTTTTTTTAATCTGAGTGATGAATACATGTGTATGTTCACTTTTCATTGAACTCTGCATTATATTTTGTGTCTTTTTCTAAAGACATTTTTTACTTCAATGAAAAGTTTATTTAGAAATTATATGAGAAATGAGAAACTGTTTTAGTAAGACTGAGTGAGTGCTCTATGGACATCAGCTCAATTAAGTCTAGCTGGCAACCATAAACAGTCAGTTTCATTTACTTACAATTAATTTATTATTTGTAATCCATTCTTTATTTTAGAATAAATCGAGATTTACAGAAAAGTTGCAAAGATGATACAGAGAGTTCCCTTATATCACTCATCCATTTTCCTTTTATTGTTAATATTTTATGTTACAATAGTACCTTTGTTACAACTAAGAAACCAGCACTGGTACATCACTATTAACTAAATTCCACTCTTTATTCTAGTAGAACTAGATTTCCCACTAATGTTCTTTTCATGTTCCAGGATCCCATTCGAAATACCATGTTACATTTAGTGGTCCTGTCTCCTAAGGGAGAGGGCTCTGGTCTGTGACAATTTCTCAGTTTTTCTTCTTTTTTTGTTTTCATTAACTTGGCATTTAGTTCAGGCTTTTTATAGGATACCTGGGCTTTCTGCTGTTTTCTCAAGGTTAGACAGGGTTTACAGGTTTTGAGGAAGACTATCACAGAGATGAAGTACCCTTTTCATCTCACCACATCAAGGCACATGCTATCAACTTGGCTTATCACTAATCGTGTTAACTTCCATCTGGCCAAGGAAGTGTTTCCCAGCTTTCTCCACAATGAAGCTATTTTCCCCTCCTTTCCATATTCTTTGCAAGCAAGTCACCAAGTGCTGGCCACACTCAAGGAGAGTTGAGGGTGGAATGGGGATTAAGCTTCAATTCTGTTAAAAATTTTCCATTTTTATATACAATTTATACTGCACATCATGTATTAGCTCAGTTCATGTATTAATTTATAAATAAATATCATTATTTTGCCTCTTTAGGAGCAATTAGATAGCAAGTAATGTGTAGGTCAACCTTTCTTCATTATTAAATGTTTTCCATCTTAATGGAAACCTTGCAATATGCAAGATAAATATGCAAACTAAAAAAAGGGTAATATTGTATCTACTCAAAATACATTAAAATGATTAAGGGAGACCGTGAGAGCATCTTCTTCAACAGAGGTAATGATCACGGCCTTCGGAATGTTGGGAGGGAGATGAGCCTGCAGGAAGGACTTCTATCTGGGACAGAAGAGGTTTGCAAACTTGATGAATTATGCCTTTAGAGCGCCTATAACTTTCGTTCCACTTTTCCTCTGAGAACCTTAACATCAGTAATCCCTGTGCATCCCCTGACCCAACAACTCTAGACTGGAGAAGTCCTAGCAGGCCGATAAGAGGAAGAGATTATTTCCACAGTACATCTGCAACCGCTGCCTTCTGGGGAGTAACGGGCAATTTGTAGGGTACGACTCCGGCAGGGAAGGCGGTAGGAAGCTCCTCCCCTCGGCCTAGGAGGGGCGGTCCAGACGCCGCCGTGGCCCCGCCCCGTCCCTGGCCCCGCCCCTCCGCGCAGCCTGCGCTTCTTCCTTCCGGGTCGTGCTCGGCCGGGCGTGCCGTTGCGCCGCTGCGCGGAGCCTGGCAGTCGCCCCCGCGCACCGGCCTCCCCGCGCCGGCTGGTCGCTGGTGGAGCCTACGGCGCGCGCCTCTACCGGACCCTGCAGGGTACGGCCCTTCCTTTACTTCTCCCTCCTGCGGGTCTCCGTCTTCCTCTTTCGGTGCTGGGGCTGGGCTGGGCCCGGGCGGAGCCGCGCTTCGGGGAGCCCGGGCGCCCGGCAGAGGTTCCCTCCCCGGCCTTACTGGCCCCGCCGCCCGCCTGCGCTTGCGGGGCTTGCTGGTGACCCTGCAAACAGCTTACTTGCTTCGGGCGCTGCTTCTCTGCTCGACTGTCTGCCGGGCGTGAGGCGTCGCCCAGTGCGCGCGGCGCAGGGTTGTTTACACCGCGGGGTTGGCGGGTAGTGCTGACCCTGCAGCCCCGAGTTGGCCACCTGCCCGCCTGTGTACTTGCTGGCTCCTGCGCGTGCTTCCTTGATTTCTTTTTGGCACCCGATGGTTTTTACCTAACCAGGCCCATGTCTTAATTCAGGACTGCCACGAGATACCCGGCAGCAGCTCTGTTCCTATGTTTTAGGGATATCCTTAGACTACAGTGTGATGATGAACATCCACTTGGCCTCCTTGTCAGCATGTTTGCAGTGGGAGTGGTTTTGGATTTCTTTGATGGTTTCCCGAATGCTCGTTGCCACAAAGCCTCGCTTGCAGTCACAAATTAAAATATACAAATAACTAGAAAGTCAAGATGCTATAAACCTGTGGTCAGGTAGTTGCGTTGGCAAGGATGCTGTGTCTGGCTTTATGCCCCGGAGGACTCACGGCAGGTGTGGGGATCTTGCCTGCTTTGGTCTGTTAGAGGACACAAGCTGCTTTTACTGCTTCTTGGTATTCTTAAGTTCAGAATATAAGTACATTTTTTCCCCCTTAAAGCTCACTTCATTGCTTCTGTTGTCCTATATTACATATTGTACCTGTTGGTTGAGTAGAGAGAGATTTTCCAGAGACATCAGTGCTTCTCTAGCCCTTTATTAGATACTAAGTTTTTTGGGGAAAGGGACATGTCCTTATTTTTCTAGTGACAGTATGCATCACCCCGTAGTAGGTGTTCTACTCGTTCATTGAATTGGATCCTTCGTTCCACACTTCCTTTCTGAGTACCATATCTTTTCTTTTCTTTCTCTCTCTTTCTCTCTTTTTTTCTTTTTACTACTGTCCCAAATTTTGGCTTTTCTGAGTCCTGCATTTTCATACTCTTCCTTTCTGTTATGGACTTGAAAATCAGAGAGGTCAGCTCTATGTAAGATGGTTAATTCCTTTTTACTAGCGCCGCGATCCAGTAATGCAATTACAGTCCTCTGTACAGTGACATCGTAAAATGTTGCTGTTTATCTTTTACTTCTAAATATGGCCAGTTAACAAAAACCGCCCTTTCTTTCTTTACTGGGTTAGTCTCATTGCCTCATCCTCTTAAATTTTGCTGTGATCAACATAATCGGTTTTAACTTCATGGATCTAACTCTGATATCCTCTGAAGAAAGACCTTTTGCCACGTGAATTGTATGTAAGTGTCCTCCTCTGTTTTCTTCTAGTACTTTTAATGGTCTTATTCTTTTTTTTTTTTTAAATTTTATTTATTTATTTATTTATTTATTTATGGCTGTGTTGGGTCTTTGTTTCTGTGCGAGGGCTTTCTCTAGTTGTGGCAAGTGGGGGCCACTCTTCATCGCGGTGCGCGGGCCTCTCACTATCGCGGCCTCTCTTCTTGCGGAGCACAGGCTCCAGATGCACAGGCTCCAGACGCGCAGGCTCAGTAGTTGTGGCTCACGGGCCTAGTTGCTCCACGGCATGTGGGATCTTCCCAGACCAGGGCTCGAACCCGTGTCCCCTGCACTGGCAGGCAGATTCTCAACCACTGTGCCACCAGGGAAGCCCAATGGTCTTATTCTTCATATTGAAATCTTTAACCTACCTCAATTATATTTTAGTATAAGGATGGAATTAAGGCCCTTTTTTTCCTCTCTCGTAGTTGTTAGTCATTGTCCCCGTCATCATTTGTTGAATTCTGTTTTTCCCTACTGATGGCAAGTACTGTATTTATCTGAGGTCCTAATTGTTGTATATTCTTGGGACTTTTTCTAAATTAATGTTTAGCAGTCTCTGGCTTCCTGTACTGATACCATGCTGGTCTTATTACTTTAGCTTTATAATGTGTTTTAGTGTCTAGTGATTCAAACAGTACCTAAATATTTTTGGAATGGACACATTTAGTGAGGGTAAGTTGATTTCCTTTTTTACCCCTTCCTCCCTACTTCACCCCCTCCTTAAAGTTTCTTGCCTCTTGTTGAAATTATTTTTTAGCTTGCCTTTCTCATGGTCAGTTGAGTCATTAACCATTGTTAAATAAATCCCTTCTCTTGCTAACTCACAGCTCGCCATGTTAGAGTTGCTCCTCAGAGATGTACCTAGAAAAGCAGCGTGATTCAAATCTGCATGTCTTTTGACTTTGCATTGTGTACTAGTAAGTGGAGTGTGTCTCTCCTCATCAGCTGTGACTCGGGATGTTCTGTACCTGGTTTCAGTAGCTCTAAGGGATAAATGCCTATAGAAGTGATCCCTGGGACTGCACCATGCCCATTTGTATTTTACTATCCCAGTTGAACATCTTAAACGTAATGAATTTTCAAGTGTTGCTATAATAGATACTTAGAAATGTTATTAGATCATAAAATAAATGTATACGTTCTTTAAAAAAAAGTCAAGTAATACAGAAATAGCCAAAGGGGAAAGTAAAAGTGTGGTATGCCCATCTATCTGGTAACCCCATTTCCCAGAGATCATCACTGTTTAATCACTTGTTCTCTTTCCTTCCAGACATTAAAAATACATGTGTATAAGCCTATGTGTGTTTCATAACTGGCAGTATACTACATATAATTTTCATTAACTGCCAGTTAGTAATAATTGATGAACATCTTTCTGTGTCAGTGCATATAACGTTATCTTTTTAAAGTATTTTGATATTTCATTGTAGGGATAACCCAAAATTTATTTAACCAATCCTCTGGTGATATTTAGGCTATTCCAAATTTATTTCTGTTAGAAACAAAGCCTCAGGGATTACTTTTGTGTGCACGTATTTGCACATTTACTTAGTTCCTTAGTGTGAATGCTTAGACATGGAATTGCTGGGTCAAAGGCTATATACGTTTTAAAATTATGATAGATTGTTCCATATTTCTCTTCAAAAGGTTGTCATAAGAGTAAATTTATACAATTTCTGAGAATGCTGTCTGCTGTTGCTGTATCATTGCCAGGAATTGTCAAGGCTGAGTTTTACCCTACTTGCAAGCTCATAGTTTCATGGTTGCTGGTAGAAGACATGAGATCCTGGGTCAGAGACAAAGCACAGCAATAACAGTAGCCAGAGGATCATCATTGTTTTGTGCCATTTCCTTGAACCCTAATTTCCACAGGGTGATGTGATGAGGGTCAGATGATTCTAGCACATGCAGTAGATTGCATTACAAGAGAGGAACCCTGAGCTTAGGGAACCTGACTCGTTCATAATAGGCTGCAAGTAAACCTGCCTAACCTTTGCCCTAGAGAGAGACATTATCTTTATTATGCTGGATAGTAAAAAAAAAAACAAAACCTTCCCTCTACTCCAGAGGGAGACCTCTCTTTATCTGCCAACAATGTTTGCTGTATAAATACCCTTGAAAGGATAATTTGGAACAGAGATTATCAGTGACCCTGCTTATAGGCTATGCAGAAATGTGAGAGACCTGTGAAGAATTTTCCTGAAAAACAAATCACTGCTAAAATGATATCATTTTTTACATTTTAGTAATTTTATGGATGAAAAGTAGTATTTTTACTGTTTTAATTTTGCATTTTTCTGCTTATTGATGGAGTTGAATATCTGTAAATGTTTTGTTACTTACCTGTTCATATTCTTTGCTTACTTTTCTGTTGAAGTGTTCCTCTTTTCCTTACTGATTTGTAATAGCTCTTTACATGCCATGCTATCAATGACCTGGTACACCATTTGCTAGTATTTTTTTATAGTTTATTCTTTAAATGCTGTTTCTGGGAGCTTTTGCCATGTAGCAATCTTTAATATGTATGTTGTCAGTTCTGTGTTCTCTTCCTTTATGGCCTCCTGAGTTTCCATTCCAAGGTTTTTAAAATACTCTTTGTACATATTCTCTTATTGGATATTTTGTATTATATGTTTAGATTTTTAAAAAATGGTTGCTTTGATAATATAGTTGACCAGTGAATAACATAGATTTGAATTGCATTTGCTAGTATGACGTGGATTTTTTTCAATAGTAAATGCTCAGTACTACACAGTCCACTGTTGGTTGAATCTGCAGATGCAAAACTGAGGATAAGGAGAAACTGTGTATATGCAGGGCCAACTATAAGTTATACATGGATTTTCAACTGCACAGAGGTCCCATGCGCCTAACCCCTGCGTTGTTCAAGGATCAACTGTATTCTAAATTTACTTTTCTAAATGTATGGACATTTTCCCAAAACACTTTTGATAAGCTGTCCTTTCCCTGTTTTTGATTTGACACATTCATTGTACTATATCCTTATTTACTGTTTTCTCAAAACTGACAAATCAGTAAGCAAAATATATTAGTCTCTTACTGTGACTGTGAATTTGGTTGTATTCATCCTTAAAGATGTTTGTTGTTAGTGGATTTTAATCTTATAAAATATAAATTTTTTTTGTTCTGTTTAATGATTTCTGATATTACTGTTGCCATCTCTGTCAGTTTTGTGTATACTGGATAGATCTTTATTGCCCATATGTTTCTTTCAGTTATTCTACATCATTTTGCTTTACTTGCCTCTCTTATAAATGTAAAACATCATCTAGCTAGACTTTCATTTTTCCTTAAAACCTTCCCCCCTCCCAACTTGAAAGTTTGTCTTTATTTATTATTTATTTTGCTTTGTTAGAAAACTTTTTTAAAAAGATAATTATAGATTCACAAGCACTTAAAAGAAATTATACAGGAAGATCTTGTGTATATACTTCACCCAGTTTCTTCCTGTGGTAACATCTTGCATAACTATAGCACAATAGTACATGCAGGAAATTGACATTGACACAATCTGCACACTTTACTCAGATTTCATCAGTTTTATCACTACAGGCACTTGTGTGTGTATGTGTGTTCTCTGACATTTTATGTAGATCTTGTCATCACCACCATAGTCAAAATACAGAATCACTCCATTACAAGGATCGCTTGCAAAAGGGCTTACTTCTTAATAGGAAAATTTAACCTATTCATATTTACTTTTTTTCTCCTTTGCAAGTTTGGAAATTCTAAAACCATGTAGAATTGACTTTCTGTTGCCCTCACACCTCCATTTAATAAAGTGAGACCTTGACTCCTTGCCTTCCCCACATTCTTGGTTCTATTGATTTGATTTCCTTTTTAAATCACTTGTCTTCTGTTTTATTCCCTAACCATCCTTTTCAACTTTACCACTACTGCATCTATAATGATTTAGACTTAACTATAAGGTCACTGGTTACTTGAATATTATGTCTTCCCTTTTTAAAAATTATTTGCTTTAGTTCATTTGTTTTTTGACTGGAATACTTTCTTGAGTAATGTTTTTAAGAAGAGTTATGGGAAGTATACTTGCATGTCCAGAAAGAGTTTTCTGTTTGTTGTTTGTTTCTCTATGTGAATAAGAGTTTGAGTCAGTTCTTTTTCCTTAAGTATTTCTAAAATATTACAGTATCTTCTAGCATTTTCTTGAATTTTCATCAGCTTCAATCTCTTCTTGAATTCACTTTATATAGATATTAGGTTTCTTGCATCTGTGTTCCAGGTTACTTATTTTTTTCATTTAGATTTTCAATATATTTTGAACACCGTGACTTTAATTTCCACGAACTTAAAAAAATTTTTTTTCTAAATTAGCTTGTACTTATTTTATGGATCCTATGCCCTATTAATTCACACTAAAGATAATAGTTATTATTTTAAAACTCTTCTATTTTTTGCATTAACTTTTGTTAGAGACCACTTGCTCTAATTACCCAAGTTATTTCTATGTCTTTAACCTGCCTAATTCTACTCATATATATAAATTCAGATCTGTAGTGACTGATTTGTTCCTGGTTGGGAATCACTCTGAAGTCATGAAGGTCTCTTTTCTGGGCAGGTGGTCCCTAAGGGCCAGGTGAGCGGCTGGGGCTCTGAGATCAGGCTTTGCCCTGTGCATAATGAATGGGCAGGACATGCCAACTAGTAGATACCTTTCAGGGTGTGCTGGTCAAAAACAGACTAATAAGCTAGGATGCCCATAAACAAGCCGATTCTGGGATACCAAATCTCCAACTTGACTGTCTTGGTCCACAGCAAAGACTGAAAACAGAAGTATACAGAACAGTTTCATTGCTGTAAAAATTCTTTTGCGTGGCCCCTTTGTAGTCATTGGAAGCAACCCTGTCTTCTCCCCTAACTCCCTGGTAACCACTGATCTGCTTTCCTTCCCTATAATTTAGCCTTTTCCAGAGAATCATGTACATGAAATTAAACAATTAGGTAGCCTTTGTGTGTCTTCTTTCAGTTAAAAAATGCATTTTAAGAGTCATCTCTGCTATTGCCTGAATCCGTGACTCATTCCTTGTTATTACTGAGTAGTATTTCATTGGATAGGTGTACCACTGTTTATCCATTTGCCTGTTGAAGGACATCTTGGACATTTCCAGACTGGAGTGATGATGAATAAATCTGCTATAAACATTTGTGTACAGGTTTTTGTTTAAATATAGGTTTTAATACACTTGGGTAAATACCTAGAAGTGGGATTGCTGGATGGTTTGGTAAGAGTATGTAAACTTTATAATAAACTGTCAGACTTTCCCAAAGTGGGTGTACCATTTTGTATTCCCACTGGAAGTGTTTGTAGCATCCAGTTTGATATCTTAAAATTTGAATGATCTGTATTTAACTGTTCCCAGATTTAAGATATTAAACACTATCTGTCTTAGGGTTTATTCTTTTGAAACTACTCTTAAGTAAAACACTTGCTAGGACACACAAAAATATGTCATAAAAGACAAATGATAAATTGCCCTTAAAAATTGAAAACTTTTCTCTTTAAAAGATATTATCAAATAGATGAAAAGGCAAGGGCTTCCCTGGTGGCACAGTGGTTAAGAATCCACCTGCCAATGCAGGGGACACGGGTTTGAGCCCTGCTCTGGCAAGATCCCACATGCTGTGGAGCAACTAAGCCCACGAGCCACAACTACTGAGCCTGTGGGCCGCAACTACTGAAGCCCGTGAGCCTAGAGCCCATGCTCCGCAATAAGAGAAGTCACCACAATGAGAAGTCTGCACACCGCAATGAAGAGGAGCCCCTGCTCACCGCAACTAGAGAAAGCCCGCTCACAGCAACGAAGACCCAATGCAGTCAAAAATAAATAAATAAAATAAATGTATAGGAAAAAAAAAAAAGAAAAGGCAAGCACAGACTGGGAGAAACTATTTGCGAAAGATATATCTGATAAAGATTGTATCTAGAATGTATAAAGAACTTTTACAACTCAATAAATAATAAGAAAACAAAAAACCAATGAAAATGGGCAAAATAGACATTTCACTGAAGAAGATACATATGGCAAATAAGAACATGAAAAGATGCTCCACATCATTACTATTCCATTGAGAAATGCAAACTAAAACTGTAGGGTATCACCACCCAACCACTGGAATGTCTAAAGACTGACAATATTAACTGTTGATGAAGATGTGGAGCAGCTAGAACTCTCACTTATTGCTGGTGGGAATGTAAAATGTTACAGCCATTTTGGAAACATTTTGGTCCTAGAAACAACCCAAATGTCTGTCAGCAGGTGAATGAATATGTCTGTATAATAGATATGATTTAGCAAGAAAGGAACAAACTACTGTTACATGTAACAACAGGGAAAAATCTCAGTTATGCTGAGCAAAATAAATTAGACACGAAAGTACATACATATTTCACTTATATGTTAACTCTAGAATAAAGGACAATCTGATTTATAGTGACAGCAAGCAGATCAGTTTTTTCCTGGCACAGTGAGTGGATGGGTGATTGGGAGAATAGAGATATTCTATATCTCGGTCCTGGTGGTGGTTGCATTGGCATATGTCTTTGTCAAAACTCATTGAACTGTACACTTAAAATGGAGTACATGTTTTGGAATGTAAATTATACCCCAAAGTTAATTTAACAGTATTACGCCATTTTAACTAATGGCTCTTTTAGCTTGAATGGCTAGCAGTGACATACCTATGACCTTGTACTTGGATTTTTGTTAAGAAGGCTAAATAAATTCAGTATATTTTTATTAGGTAAAATGCTCTTTATTTTAATGTACAAATGTATAGTTAGTATTTGGCTAAAATAAACTCACATTTACTTTATGGTTTTAATAGCTAGAGAGAGATTGTTTTCTCTCTTTAGTGTGTCCATTAAAATTATCTGCCACCAGATATTCTTAATTTTTAATACTGTAGGTTTTAGTTAAATATACATTGTGTGTCTGCTAAAGGTTTAGGGTTATTATAGTTCTTCCCATTCAGATGGTTTATTCTTACTCATCATTAAACAATTAAGGAACATGTAAAATAGAGATAATATAGCATTAGTGACATTTGTAAGTAAGGTACTTTATAGTGTCATACCTGTGTAATTAGAAACATGTCCCTCTTTGTCACTCGTGAGATAGTATCTTGGGTAGGAAGAGGGTTTCCAGATCTATTGTATCAGAAAATCACCATTCATTTATCCTACAGTTGTGTGTGTGTGTGTGTGTTTTTAACATTGACTCCTTAATTCCTTTTTCTTGCTACTAAAGATTGCTTATGAAATAGTTCATAAGTTTAGATATGCTTGTTAAAGTCTAGGAAAGAAAGAGGAGAAATAAAACATTCTGTAGCACTAACCATTGTCAATTCCTAGTTTAAATTGATTCTAAACCTCCTTTGTTTTCTGACAAGTTTATTCCTAGTTTCACTGGTTAGGCACTTCCTGCTTAGTCCTCACCATTTGTTCATTAACTCAGCAGAAATTTTGAAGAGCCCACTGTGTTCCATACTTTTTGTATTTTCAAAGCTGACCTTGATTCCTGGAAGAGAAATGGATACTGTTTACCTCTTTGGTTTTCAAGATTTTTCCCTGGCCTTTAGGTTTTTCTTCCTGGTTGGTTCCCTTGCCTTCTCCTTCTGCTTTATATGCCTGGATTTTCAAAAAGCCTTGAAGCTGGATAGGAAGCTCTCTTCTCTCTGTTCATCCACATGGTTCAGTTAAGAACTCAGCCTGTTTATTCTATATTGGGGCCTTGTTGGTTAAAAAGTATAGTCATAATAAAAATGTTTCAACTGGAGGAGAATTTACTTAGAGGAAGAGAGAAATGTCAAGTAATAATATTCAACTCCCAATAGTCTCCTTCCTGACACTGTCATATTTTTTCAATATAGTACATTGTAAGTAATTAAGGGATGCTTTTGTTAAGACTTTGCTTCTCCTTAGCATATCTAATACCTGAACAATATTAACCTGTCATTTTACCCTTACTCTTATATTATTGCCTCTCTTGGCCTGTCTCTTTTCTTTTGCTTGAGGTTATCCCTTTTTTTTAAAAGAACTTCTTTTTCATCCACAGTTTTTCCAGTTCTCCATAATCACCGTATGTTAAGACTTAACAGAGATTTGGAGTGTTAAAAAAAATCATCATATTTGAGAGAATAGCTTTCTTTTACCTCTCTAATCATCTCTTTCATGAATCTTTTTTTAATTTCAATCAGAGTTTCTTTGTGGCCAAGGTCAGGTCTTTTTACGTATTCAAGGCTGCTTTTGTACTAACAGAAATTAGTACAAAAAGTTACCACTTTTTTACATTCTCTTTGAACAGTAAAATTTCAATATATATACTATTCCTTATTGGAGGGCTTCAAGGAAGGTCATACATTTGGTTCTTACCTATTGTGTTTCCGTTTTTCTTATCCATTTCCCCCCTCTTTTTCTCTATATCAAGATATGGAACTTTTTTTGCTTCATTTTTTGGTCTACATGTGCCTTATATTGAAGGGTTTTATTTCTGTGTCTATTTTAAACTTATTTATTTTAATTCTCTTCTGCCGTCTACTCTGCCAGTCTCCAAAAAAATGAATAAATGTTTATTGAGTATATATTGGCATGTGCTAAGCCCTAAAGATATAGTTCTAATTAAGACACATTCTTAGAACTTGAGGGGTTTGTAGTCTATTAAGGTAGAAAAAATATCTCAGCATGTAAGAAATGGCACACAAACTGTAAGAGCAAGGAAAAAGCGGGTGGTGGATAAGGTCTGAACCTTAAAGATGAGTAAGAGGGTGCCAAGCAGAGGAAGAGCAAGGGAATTCCAGAGCCACGCAGCCTCAGTGGGAGACTTGAAGATGCTGAGGTGTGAAAGCACAAGTGCAGTTGAGGCCGTGGTAGAGGTTCTGGTGGGTCTACAGGAAGGGTGGGGTGTGTAGAAGTGGAAGGGACAAGGAGAAGACTGGTCCAAGGTAGGTGGGAGCTTCTCATGTATCATGTTATCAAAAAGACAGCCTTTCTTTAATGGGACCTCTATATATTTTAGAAGAATGAGGAGGGAGAAGACCCAGAGAGGAGACAGAAGTTACCAGAGGGGTGGGAGGAGATAGGAGAGCATGTGGTGGCGTAGAAGCCTACAGGGGGCAGGCCAGGGAAGGGGGCTGGTTATGTCAGCTGCTGCACCAAGTTCAAGTGTAATTCCATTCTTTTCTTGATTGATATTTTCCTCCATTCCCTCGTGTCTTGATGTCTAGACTCAACTAGAAAAGTCCTTTCCTTAAAGCAGTGTCTCTTGATTGGTTTCATCAGGATTCAGAAATGACAGCACTTAAAGTTCAGCGTTTTTTCTTGATCTGTTACCACATTACGCCTTTTATGACATTTTGGTAACATCCTGCAAGGCTGCCGAAACCCTCGTTTTCTTCTATCACTTCATTGACACATCTCTGTGGGCTAATTTACAAGTAAGTATCGTGTTATGACTTGCCTTTAGTGTAGGACTCTGCCTTTTTTGCCTGGCCTTTTTATCTTTCCCATATCTTTTGACTTTAATATAAGTTGAGAATCCTCTTTGGAGTTTTAAACTTGTTTTCCAGGTTATTCCATCACACCATGAACCTAGGCTTTCGAGTTCATCCCCACTGCCTCCTTTTGTTGATTTCGTAAAAAGCCCTTTTCCTTCCTCCTCTTTCCTCTGCCATCTTCTCTGCAGTTCCTGCCATCCTGCTTCTCTCCGCCTCATCGACTCCCCATCTCACTTCAAATCTCAGTAGTAAACATATGTTCTCCCTTGTCTATACCTCTTAATTTCTCTTTTCCACTGTTATTGCTTTCTCTGTAATTGTATTGTTTAACTTCATTAAGCATTTTATAATATGAAAGATGTGGTTGAAAATAAAGTTGCATTAAAATAAAATCATGTCGTATAAAGCAAGTTGTTTCCCAAGGTGTATGAAAGTCTCCTGATGCAGGTTAAAATGGCTGTTGTTTTGTATTCCTTGATTGTGCTAGTATAAAATTTCAGTGAGTTGTGGGGAATTTCTTACTTCGTAATCATTGTTGACAATTGATTAGATAAAATAACTTGTAAAATAAAGATCACCCTATTTCTATTTCAGACTTTTTGTTAAATAATATTTTTATGTATTGTGAGAATCTTTAAAATTAATGTAGCTTTTTTTTGTTTTGCTCAAATGTTTTATTGCCAAAATTATTTGAAAAGCACATTTAATATATTACAGACATTTCACTGTAAAAATGATCCTTGTATAATGTAGCTTTTTGAATGAACTGGAAAAGAAAGGTATATACCTCCCAAAAGGTATATCTTACAGTCACCCTCTTGGACAAATTTAGTGTACCAGACTAATATTTGTTTATTTGCACCAGGTGGGAAAAATCATTTTGTCTTTGAATTCCATTCTCCTCCTAAGGGGGAGTTATTGTATCTTTTGCGTTTGGTTCACTGCCCATTGGGATATTCACTGGTTATCACAAATTGCCTCAATGCCTTGGCAAAAGTCCAGATAGTACATGGACAATTTAAACTTCTGCATTGGTCGTTGTTGCCCACATGAGTCCTGAAACTGTGGCTCTATTCCCTTTTTCAGCTTCATTTCCCAGGGAAAAGTAGAGTGAGCTATCCTTTCTTCTCCATATGTTCGTCCCCACCCCCCAAACACTTTTATGTGTCATCTTAGTTGACTGGAAAGGAGTTTAGAATCAAGAAGGATGTTAATTATGTGTTTACACATTTCCTTTTTTTATTTCTATGCCGTGTTTGTTTTCAAAAACAGGTTTTAACTTCATTACATTTTTCCAAATAGTATGGCTGGAAAAAGAATAAATATATTTGCTTTTCCAGTACTTTTTTTCCAGTGCTTTTTTTTTTTTTTTACACTGCTTTTCCTTCTTTTAAAATTTTTGGTCATTTTAGCTTTATCTCACAAAAAATTAACTCTAAAGATTATTGTTATCCACAGTTGGAAAAAATCAAGCATCCATTTACATTTCTCTTCTCTACTGAGAAGTTTGAACTTCTTCATATGTAAATGTGAAAATGTAAACTTCATGTGTAAATGTAAACTTCTTTATATGTTATAAAGTTATAATTCACTTTTACATATATTACTTCAGTGCAAAATTTTACTTAACTTTAACAACAGCTTAAACATGATATTGCCCACACGACAGTCTTGCTGTTTTTGATGTTATCCCATAATCTATGATGGTAAAAGCTAGCTGGGAAACAGTTGAAAAGTTCGTGGCTCGGTAGGTCAAATAGAATTTGTCTTTCACAATTTGTCTCAACCTTTTTGCCAAGAATGATTGTGAATATTCACATGAATGATATCTTATTTTGCAGATGTTTCTTTGGTTTTATAAAACTATTACTTTCTGATAAATGCAGTTTTATAAAGAAAGTAAAAGGAGCTCAGTTGCAGCAATTTATAGACTGTGGAGGGAGAGGTGATGTCCATAGATTATACAGTCAGACCCATCCATCCACCTTGGCAGATGGGTTTCTGTCCTTCCCTTAAAGATTTCCAGGAATAAAACATCCACAGTCTTCCAAATTAGCTGAGCTGTCAATTGAGTTGGATACTTGTACATTATTCTTTATTTCATAAATTTCATTTTTGCAGTTTAAATTTGCTTCATTAATTCTCTTTTAAGAAAGAGATGGGCCAAGTCACTTCTTCAGAAAATTATACTTCTTAATTTACCTGGGGGCCTATTTTGAAATAAAGTGTATGTGGTAAAAGAAAGAGCTACTTCATTTCAGGTTTTGGTGTTAAAGGTTTGATATTTGTGCATTTGTAAATTTTTTTATTTGACAGATTTATACTTGTGGTAGGTGAAATGTCTGAATAAAGAGGTGATATTCTAGATGATTATTTTCCCCACATTTATAACCTGTCCTATACTTCAGCCCTTGGTGTTGTATGTCCTGAGGTGAATCTGATTTGTCAACTCATGATATGTCAGCATTAGAGCATGTGCTGCAGAAACTCCTTATTTATTTTAATACATGCTTTGTTAGTCTTTTCAGAAAAACTCTCGTTCAGAGTGTTCTATTATTTCTTGTTTTTAGGGTGCAAGTTCTTCCATTTAGTGCGTCTGCCTACTGACTGTCCGTCCCTGTGATTCATTTTCTTTTACGGTCTGTAAGTTTGTACTGTGATGCATCTTTAGTAAGGGTTTAGTCAGTCTCGTGTTGTGGAAGCATCCCTGCAAAGAGGTTCCCATCTGCCCCTACCAGTTCAGGACCACTCTTTCTTTTTAGATCTTTTGGCTTAGGGATGGTGTAGGGATTCTCAGCCATGAAGACAGTGTGAATTTAGGCCCACACTCTGCGTGGTACACGCCTAACAGGGTTCTGATTTCCCTCCGGTGACTTTCTGCCAATGCCTAGGTTGATGTCAAGTGTCCTTTGGCTTCCTGGCCGGTGAGCTAAGTTTTCGTGTTCCTGGTTTTACAGATAGGGTGATTTTTCCTGAATTTGGCTTTATGAAGTTTCTTCCAGATGTGACCTGTGGCTTGAAATAACCTCTCTGCATGCGTGTTAGAAAGTCCCCTTATTACAACCACTAAGACCCATAATTGGTTCCCTGACTCATATTAGCTTCAGTTCCTGCTCTCCGCGCTTTGACTTTCCTCTTTGTTTCTCACAACTGTGGGTTTTCCTCACTTGTTTCTAACTCAGCTCTTTATTTACTGTTTTGCTGGTTGTATTTTGTCAGGCATTTCAGTGTGTTTGGATCTGGCTGGGATTGAGAGGAAGAGGATGCTGTTATCTAATTTTAAATTATTTTAGATTTGTATAATTTTTTTGTTTGCTCATCATCTTTCTGTCTACATGTGACATATTTTGTGCCTACTATGTACTGAGTACTTTGATAAATGAAATCTTTGGCTAGATTCCTTCCTTCAAGAAACTTGGTCCTAATGTGGGCCCTTGTGGAACAAGGGTATATACCTGATACAAAGGTGGTATCAGATAATAAGCCGACTTATGGAATAAAGTGGTTGGAAAAGGAATGTAGAGGTAGAGTTAAAGTAAAATATGAAGGGTGTTTAGAAAGTGAAAGAGTTTACTGCATTAGACAAAAAGAAATGGGTCTAGCTTGAGGAGAGCCTTGAAATGTCAAACCAAGGGATTTAGACTATATCTTGTACGTAAGAACAAAAAGCTGTTAGAGGTTTTGGGTTGGAGAGACGTTTAATGTTTTATAATCTTAGTGTTAACGTTTTGCTCTACTAAAGAAAAGTTGTTTTATTTTCCTTCTTTTACTTAGGAGAAGTTAAACTCAAGACTTTACAGGTAGAAAAATGAGGATGCTTGATTTCCCTGTTTGTGTAGACAAGAGGTTACTAGTCAGTGCAGACAGGGGCCAGGCCTGTGTTGTAAACTAGTAGAGCTGGCTGGTAACAGGAGCGGCCACCAGGCCTCTTCTCACAGGGTTTTCTTGATTGTTAAAGGTTGCAAACTCCTCCAAATTTTAAAAATCACTCTTTGGTCCTAATATATCTGCTGGCATGGTTTGACCCATAAGCCATGGGTTTGCAACCTCTATATAAAAAGGGTTCATTAATAATATGTTTATTACATTCTGTCATAAAATTTTAAAAATATATTAATTATTCAGAATTGTCCACACGATTCAGAAAAATGTGATGTGTTCAATTTGAACGTTCTGTATCTAATAAGTAGCTATTTATCTATGATAATAATCTTGTTGGGATATTTGACTTCCGAAGTCAGAAATAAAAATATTTTCTAAAACTCTTGTCTTACAGGTAAAAGAATGTCATATTTCAACATTTGTACCTGAAATCAGAGTGAATTGTCAGGCCACATGGATGAGTGCCAACCTCTGCATTTCTGGTGTGTATCCTGTGACCATTCTATCTGGGGTGAGTGATTTCTAAGAGTAGCTGGCAACAAACCAGATGCCAGCCAGCCATGGACTACCCTCACAAATAATGCTAGGGGTTATAAATTAAACACTGTCTGGTGATCTGTGATGTGTAAGGCAGTTAATATAGTTGGTCTGGATTAACTCTCAGCTCCAGAAAACTATATTCCCATAATGTGAAATCTGTACTTAGCATGTTCGGAAGTGAGTCATAATTAACAATAGGGAATCATTTGTTAAAATGTGAAGTTATAAAATGCCTAAGATCCTTTTGGATTTACAGCAGTATTTTAGTGGTTCCCTGTATATTTTAAATAATTTTAATTTTAAAAGTTCAAGGACTTAGTATTTCTTGAAGGATAGTTATAATTTTGCATAACATAGGTTTTTTTGGGTCATACATCTGCCATTGCCTTATAATATCAGTTTTGATTCCCATATAGCATAAAATTGTATACATTTTCAATGTTCAGTTTTCTTAAAAGTACATTAGATAAATTATACCAGAGAGTCTCATTTACGTGAATGTTGTTGTTTTCAGTTTCATTCTGGGAAGTTACATTGGGTAAAAAGCCTGTTTATTACCTTATCCATGCATTTTTCTGTTTATTTAAATTATTTTACTTCAACAAGCCATTCATTTTTTTAGAACATCCTTCAGAGAGTTCACGCATCTTACCGAGGACACCTGACCTTTTGAAGCTTCATAATTCACACCTAGATGCCACCAGTCTTTCCCATGTTAACAGTTTTGACTATGTTTTATTATATGTGCCTTCGGCGCCGAGCCAGGACAGCTACAAGAGGAGAAATGATGAACAGCCATAGAACTATAGAAGCAAACAGCCGGACTTCCCCTCTCAATGCAGAGCTGGTCCAGTATGCCAAAGAAGTAGTGGATTTCAGCTCCCATTATGGGAGTGAGAATAGCATGTCCTATACCATGTGGAACTTAGCAGGTGTACCAAACGTATTCCCGAGTTCTGGTGACTTCACTCAGACAGCTGTGTTTCGAACGTATGGTACATGGTGGGATCAGTGTCCCAGTGCTCCTGTGCCATTTAAGAGGACGCCGCCTAATTTCCAGAGCCAAGACTATGTGGAACTTGCTTTTGAACAACAGGTGTATCCTACAGCCGTGCACGTTCTGGAAACCTATCATCCTGGAGCAGTCATTAGAATTCTAGCTTGTTCTGCAAATCCCTATTCCCCAAGTCCACCAGCTGAAGTCAGGTAAGACTCATTTTTTTAATGACCATGTTCTATGGCTGAAAGGTTGTGGTGGTTTTAATACTGGAGGTCTTTTTTCACTGGAAGCATTCTCTTAAGTCATTTAAACAAATTCGATTTTTAAAATGTTCCTTAGTTTTCTGATAGGGAAAGAAAGGTTAGACATATGCAATGTAATGCATTCTTTATACCTATAAAACCTCACACCATAATAATCATGGATTGTGAGATTTGTGTGTGAATTTACTATAAATGAAAAGCACGATTTGAACTAATTGGGACATGGGCCAATCTGAGAAGTTAGTTGGAAATATGATTTCTAACATATTTTCAGACAGGCATCATATTACTGCTTTTAAATACTTGGAGTAACTCAAAGTCGACCTACAGAGTGACACTTTAGAGGAAGTCCTTAGGGGATTAGCTTTAATCTTAGGTGGATGTTTTTGTAACAAGTATATTCATTTAAAAATAAATGCTGGGGACTTACCTGGTGGCACAGTGGTTAAGAATCTGCCTGCCAATGCCGGGGACACGGGTTCAAGCCCTGGTCCAGGAATATCTCACATGCCACGGAGCAACTAAGCCTGTGCGCCACAACTACTGAGCCTGCGCTCTGGAGCCCACGAGCCACACCTATTGAAGCCCACATGCTACAATTACTGAGCCTGTGTGCCGAGAGCCTGTGCTCCGCAACAAGAGAAGCCACTGCAATGAGAAGCCCGCGCACCGCAAGGAAGAGTAGCCCCTGCTCGCCGCAACTAGAGAAAACCCACGCGCAGCAATGAAGACCCAATGCAGCCAAAAATAAATAAATAAATTAATTAAAATAAATAAATGTTGCCTTAAGTGTTCATGCATTCTCCCTAAAGGCGCTCGCTCTCTCTCTCTCTCATTTCTGTAGTTCAGCCTCCTGATTTTTTAAAATATAATTATTTGACTAGGTAATATATTCACATGGTTCAATAATCTAAAAATTACATAATGCAGTCTTGCATGTACCCTGTTCTCCATGTGCCTCGGACCCACCCCTCCCTCAAAGAAACCACTTTTATCCACTTCCTTTGCATTGTTCCAGAGTTTCTTTATGCAGATACAAGCAAATACAAATGTATTTATTTTACTTTTCTTTATACACAAAAATAAGCACACTATTTGCATTGTTCTGTACCTTATTTGTTTCACTTACTGGTGTATATTGTATCTTTTCATGTAAGTGCAAAGAGAGCTTCATTATTCTTTTCTACAGTTGCAAGTAATGCAGTGTATGTGTACCCCAACTTATTAACAACTCCCCTATTGATGGGTTCTTAGTTGTTTTGATACTTTTGCTATTATTAATATTAATGCAGTGAATAACCTTGCCATGAGTCACTTCGCATGTGTGCAAGTATATCTGTGGGATAAGTTGCCAGAAAGATTGCTGGGCCAAGGGTCTATGTATTTGTAATTTTAATACGTAGTGCCAAATTTCCCTCCAAAGAGGCTCTCCTATTTCTATTCCCACCAGCAATGTATGTGCATGCATGTTTTCCCGAAGCCTCACCTACAGAGTGTTTTAATAAATTTTAGCATTTTTGTCAATTTGTTAGGTGAAAAATGTTAGGGGAAAAATGTTATCTCATGTTAACTTTCATTTGAAATGCTTTTATCATCTCTGAGGTTGAATATCTTCTCATGTTTAAGAGCCGTTTCTATTTCCTTCTCCTTGAACTGTCTGTCATGTTATTTGTCCATTTTTCGATTACTTATTGATCTTATCAGTTTTTAACCTTTATATTGCTTGATTCATTCATTAAATACTTGAGTGTCTACCATGTGCTAAAGCATTGTTCTGGGTATTGAGCATACATTAGTGAACAATGAACAAAATAGACAAAAATCTCTGCCCTTCTGAGCTTATTCTAGCCCAAGGGCAGTCTGCGACACCTGTTAAACTGTAGGAGCCCAGCTGCCTGTGGAGGAGTGAGGGTGCAGATCACGTTGCATCTAACACACTGCTTCCTTGAAGTCCCTGTCCCCTCAACTCCCAGGGAGCACCTCCCAGTCTACCAGGAAGCAAATGCAGAGTACAGCTCAACTCAAGCTGGAGACTGCTGGTATCTTCTTTATCTGTTCTTATCAGAACGATTTTGATAATTCATTGTGAACAGTATTATTAATGGGTCAGTTTTTTTTTAAAAACAGGAAACCAGCATCCTTTAATATACAGGCTTTTTTTCCTGAGGAGAAAAAAAAGTACTTTGAGTAGGATCCTTTCTTATGGGAGAATTGTTTCATTGGACTCTGTCATTGTTTGCCTCTTTCCTACAAAGCTATCTAGTTTTTTTCTAAAAAGATGAACCAGTATGGGGATAAGATCCATGCAACGTGTAATGTCTTTCCTCTGATCTAAAACTTAATGTCTGCAGAACTGATTTTGGGTATGAATCTTGCTCTTGGGTTCCTAGCTGAGAGCTGTAGTGCGTGATTGTGATTAAAGTGACAGCTTTATTTATAGATGTAGCTCTACTTTGCCTAACTGATTTTTAGCCTTATTCCACAGAAAATACCATTAACTTTTAAGAGAAAAAGAAGCTAACCAATATATATTATTGCAGAATAAAAGAGGGCCTTTTAAATTGTACTGATTATGAAATCAGTTTCAGTGTTTAAAAAACTTGTTAGAAAATACCAAAAAAGAAAATATATATATATATTAAAAAAAAAACCCAGTTCTTCTGCCCAGATTCAGTAACTGTTAACGTTTTGGTGAATTTCTTTAGACAATCAGAAACACTGATTGAACACCTTCTCTGCCCACTCACTGCCAGGAACAAAACAGAGCCAGACAGAGGTGGGTCTTGTTCTTTGAGTTTTACAGGCCAGCCTGGAAGAGGGCCGTGAGATTGCAGGGTGCATGTGCTGGCAGAGGGGAACACCTAACCTGTGGGGCTCCGAGGAGTCCTCCCAGAGGAAGTGACTTAACTGGGACCTGAGGGTTGAGTGAAGCTTTAGTTTGAGTATGAAAGGTGGAGAGAGAATACCACATGCAAAGGTGAAACCATGAGGTGAGATCTTGGTGTTCTAAGAAGTGAGGAAAGCCCCAGAGTGGAGAGAACAAGCTGTTGAAGGGCCACAAGCTTTGGGATTTCATAGAGCTCTTGGATCCAGTTTCCCAGAAGCAGACCTTGAGAGGACTATGCCTCTACCAAAGATTTGTTAAGAAAGTGCTCCTGGAGAAACTGGTAAGGAGTGGGGAAGATAAGGGAGTGGGGAAAGCACTGTAGGGAAGGGAAGAAGTCAGGCCAGGATGCAAAGCCCTGTGACATCCCAGTCAGCCTGGAGGCACAGTGGCCCGGGAGCTGGGCTCTGATGCTCCTGCCTGTCTGTCTTGGGCTGTGGGCTGGGGGAGTGGGAAGGGGGGATGGAAGTCTTCCAGGCACTTGCCACTCTCAGGATGAAGCGGCTCTGGGAACCTATGTAGATCTCTGTAGAAGGCTACAGGTGGGAGCCCTTAGGAGCAAGCCCGCACATCTGGGACATGGGCACCAGACCTACCAGGAGATCTAAGCAGAGCACAGGTAGAGAAAGTCAACTCCAATAAACTGGTAAACATAATGGTATTGATAATAAAAGTTAGAGAACTGATTTAGGGTTGTCAGGTTATTTACTTTGCTACCAACATCATTCTTCATCACTATCATTTCATAAAAGAAACCCCAGTTTATACTGAGAAATTAGCATGCTCAGAATCTCGAATAAAGAGCGGTTGGCAACTTACGTGTATATGTGTGCATATCTTTATATATACCAATGTATTCTTTATTTTTCACATTTAATCATGGAAAGCTCTATCACACACTGTGGTTTAGGAACCACTGGACTGTACTGCCTATTACTTTAATTAATTGCATACGGTTTTATTTCTCCCTTAGGAGTTAGCAAATAAGGGAGTGTGTTGGAGTAGCTCAGGAATTTATGGGAAATGAACTTGTCCCAGAACATTTAAAATTTAAAAGCAATCTTTCTCCATTTTGTCTGATTGCATTTCTTTGTTCAGTGAGTGAGGTAGGAAAGTTACAGGTAGTTCTGTAAGATCTCAAAAGTCTTCTGACTTCAGGCCTAGTGCTCTACTAAGAGAAAAGAAAAAAGGTAGTATAGAGTGTCCTGGTTCTGAGTATAAGATCTTAATAGATGCTTGTGTAAGAGTCAGAAAAAAGCCTAGTGCAGGGTTACACATTGGAAGAGACACAGAAAAAAGAGGAGGAAGAAAATGACAAATTGAGGTCATATTAAGGAAGCCTACTGGAATGAAGCTATTTGGGGATAAAATTTAGTGGTGTGGATTTTTTTTTTTTTTGAGTGTTGAAAGCATTTTCACTACATAATATTGAATTTAAGAAAGCAGGGAGAAAGAAAGTGGCCGTCACAGAAGTTGCCAAAGGAAGTTGCTTAAGCAATGATTTCGCGAATTGGTCATAGTCTGGTCCCCTTGACTTTGTGAGTCAAGAAGCATGACTTTGTCATTTAAGTCAGAAATGATCAGACCCTTTATAGGTTAGTTCTTTTTAAAGCAGATGCCACTTTGTTAGTTACAATCAGGGACAGGCTGGGAAGCAGGGAGTGAGTAGGTATACCTATGAGAGTACTTTAATTTTATTCTAGTTTGTTTTCCTATTCTATCCCTTCACTTTCAGCAGCTAAAATGGAACAGTGTTGGCAAGAGAACTTTCTTCTTGCTGGTTACTAGATGTGCTTACTAACCAGGAGGAATTTTGTTTATAGGGAAGCTCTCTGCATCCATGTGCCTGGCTTCCAACCTGAATATGTTAGAAAACTTGCTTTCTCCGGTTTCCGTTGATGAACGTGTCTCTTCCTCTCTTGTCTACCTGCTGCTTCCTGGGAGCCCTAGAGAGACGTTCTCAGTGAGTAACAACAGGTCAACAGTTACAGAGACAGAGTGCTTTGTGTCCAAGCACGGGACATATAGTAGGCATTCAGAGCAATCAACAGAAGGAGAAATAAGTGGGCTGGTAAAGAGAATGCTGGTTACCAACCCAGAATTAAGGACTCCAAGTGCAGACAAAGCGCAGCCTGATAGGGATTCCATGCTGAATTTTGCACATGATACTGTAGATTTAAAATACTTACAAAGGACATTAGTGTTTGTCAGATTTGTCCAGTAGATGAATACAGTGTGTGGGCATATATAGTCAGCACATAAATGTGCAGACTACAAAGGCCATGACTTAAAGCAGTTTAATCTCATCAACACTGTTCTGGGTCTAGAGGATTAAGAGTCAGGGCTATCTCATGGAAAATTGTGTGTGTATGTGTACACACATGCATGCACATGTGCATTTGCTTGTATTTGCTTATTTTCACTGACTAGTTTTTTAAATTCTGGCATTAATTTTCTAAAATAAAAAGATTGGCATAGGAAATATAGCCATTATTTTATAATAAATTTAAGTGGAATATAATCTGTAAAAATATTGAATCACTGTGTTGCATACCTGAAACTATTATAATATTGTAAATCAACCATACTATAATTTAAAAAAAAGATATTGGCATATTCTCTTGTTGGGTAATGTAGATATCTTTCTCTTTCTAACTTTAAAATAATATATTCTAGTTCTATTAGAATTTTAAACAAAATCACCTTAATACAGATGATACCCCCAAATCAATTTGTATTGGTCTCAGAGTTAATGTTAATTTAATTCAACTGGCCACCGACCTATAAAATAATTTTTCCATCTTTTTACCACTTTTCTTTATTACTTCTTAGGTTATCAAGAAAAATCAAAATAAAATATAAGTAAACTAATGATACTTGAATTTTTTTATGTTTAGACATTTAAAAATATTTCTAATAACTGATAAGGTTTGATATTTTTCAACTTTAAGAATGCTATCATATTTAAACTTATGATATATGTATAACTAAATATATAATGTTTATGCTATATAAAGTCAGAAGCAAAAATGATGCTAACATAGCATTAAACTTTTAAACATGCTAGAAATGTTAAGGAAGTCATTTTAAAGCATCATCTTAACCTTGTCCATTCTGCAAGGTAGAGAGAGAGAGAGAGGACTTTAATAGATTAATACATTATTACAATAGAATATTTGTACTCTAATCAGTGCTTGTTTTTAAGCTTGTTTTATTTATAATTTTATAATGTAATTTGCATTGTAATACAAGTCAGGCTATACATAAAGAACATGTTTTGTCTGTATCTTTATTTATTGCAAAGAACCTGGCAGAGGTGATTTCTATATTACATTTTCAGTGTTTCTGTTAAGGCTCATAAAAACTTCTCATTGAAGCTAAACAATAAAATAGGCTGGTTTAGTCCACATGTGTTGTGAACCAGTACAGGCAGTTATTTCACAGGGTCCTGAGTGGTCCTTGTTTCTTGGACATGAGACATTCCTCCAACATCATCTCGTGTCATTTTCCAGCAGCAACAAAAGGATGAGTAAAACCAAAATTTGAATTTTCTCATACCTTCCACCATTTACCCCAGGATTCTTGGAAATGTACTGTCCAAAATTAGGAATGCGTTTTCCCACGAACATGGTTTTAAATGTTTCATACTTCTATTCCTGTATAGCTAGCTCTGTTTAACTGTGTGGATTTTCAGTAGAGTGTTCAAATCAATTCCATTGTTGGAAACCCTAAAGGTTTTTGCATTTAGGCTTTGGGGGCACTTCTTAGGTCTAGGCTGGCATTCCAAATTTGCTTTTCTGCCTTGTCACAGAAAGTGAGAAGATGCCCAGCTAGCTTTCCTTTCCTCCTTAAATCTGCCACAACCTGCTCTGTTCCTTAGAACTCTTCCCCTGCCTCCCAAGATTGGATATAGAGAGGGACCAGTCTCTCCATTCCTACTTTCAGGTTGTCTCTGAATACAAATACTCACAGGTTCTTTATATGTTTGATGGGTTTTATTCCTAGTTTTCAGGAGAGAAGTAGCAAATCTAACAAATATGGGGTGATTATAGGGTTCTGTTAACTGCAAAAGTCCTACTGTTACGGTTAGTGATATGTTTACTGGAATCCCATTGAGTTTCTGCCTTATGCTTTTATTCCTAAAGGTAGAAATTACCAAACTTCCCTTCTCCCAAGAGTGGTGCTATATGCCTTTCTTGCCCCCATCTTGGCCTAAAGACCATTATGGTACTTGTATGTCGATGACTGCTATAGTCTCAGCTCAGATTTCTCCCCTGAGTTTCATACTCTTTTGTCTATTTCAGTTCCCTAAATGCCTTGCTGTAATCAGTTTTTACCTGGATCTCAATAGGCCATTGGCTTATCAAGAAAAAGAGGGAGAGGACTCAAATCAATAAAATTAGAAATGAAAACGAAGAAGTTACAACGGACACTGCAGAAATACAAAGCATCATAAGAGACTACTACAAGCAACTCTATGCCAATCAAATGGACAACCTGGAAGAAATGGACAAATTCTTAGGTAAAACCTTCCAAGACTGAACTAGGAAGAAATAGAAAATATGAACAGACCAATTACAAGTAATGAAATTGAAACTGTGATTAAAAATATTACAACAAACAAAAGATCAGGACCAAATGGCTTCACAGGTGAATTCTATCAAACATTTAGAGAAGAGCTAACACCCATCCTTCTCAAACTCTTCCAAAATATAGCAGAGGGAGGAACATTCCCAAACTCATTCTACGAGGCCACCATCACCCTGATACCAAAACCAGACAAAGATACTACAAAAAAAGAAAATTACAGACCAATATCACTGATGAATATAGATGCAAAAATTCTCAACAAAATACTAGCAAACAAAATCCAACAATACATTAAAAGGATCATGCACCATGATCAAGTGGGGTTTATCCGAGGAATGCAAGGATTCTTCAATATATGCAAATCAGTCAGTGTGATACACAATATTAACAAATTGAAGTATAAAAAACATATGATCATCTCAATAGATGCAGAAAAAGCTTTTGACAAAATTCAATACCCATTTATGATAAAAACTCTCCAGAAAATGGGCACAGAGGGAACCTACCTCAACATAATAAAGGCCATATACGACAAACCCACAGCAAACATCATTCTCAATGGTGAAAAACTGAAAGCATTTCCTCTAAGATCAGGAACAAGACAAGGATGTCCACTCTCGCCACTGTGATTCAACATAGTTTGGGAAGTCCTAGCCACGGCAGTCAGAGAAGAAAAAGAAAGAATAGGAATACAAATTGGAAAACAAGAAGTAAAACTGTCACTGTTTGCAGATGACATGATACTATACACAGATAATCCTAAAGATGCCACCAGAAAACTACTAGAGCTAATCAATGAATTTGGTAAAGTAGCAGGATACAAAATTAATGCACAGAAATCTCTTGCATTCCTATACACCAACAATGAAAGATCAGAAAGAGAAATTAAGGAAACAATCCCATTCACCATTGCAATGAAAAGAATAAAATACCTAGGAATAAACCTACCTAAGGAGGTAGAAGACCTGTACTCAGAAAACTATAAGACACTGATGAAAGAAATCAAAGATGACACAAACAGATGGAGAGATATACCTTGTTCTTGGATTGGAAGAATCAGTATTGTGAAAATGACTATACTACCCAAAGCAATCTACAGATTCAGTGCGATCCCTACCAAATTACCAATGGCATTTTTTTACAGAACTAGAACAAAAAATCTTAAAATTTGTATGGAGACACAAAAGACAATGAATAGCCAAAGCAATCTTGAGGGAAAAAAACGGAGCTGGAGGAATCAGACTCCCTGACTTCAGCTACAGTAATCAAGACAATATGGTACTGGCACAAAAACAGAAATATAGATCAATGGAACAGGATAGAAAGCCCAGAGATAAACCCACACAGCTATGGTCAACTAATCTATGACAAAGGAGGCAAGGATATACAATGGATAAAAGACAGCCTTTTCAGTAAGTGGTGCTGGGAAAACTGGACAGCTACACGTAAAAGAATGAAATTAGAATGCTCCCTAACACCATACACAAAAATAAACTCAAAATGGATTAAAGACCTGAATGTAAGACCGGATACTATACAACTCTTAGAGGAAAACATAGGAAGAACACTCTTTGACATAAATCACAGCAAGATCTTTTTTGATCCACCTCCTAGAGTAATGGAAATAAAAACAAAAATAAACAAATGGGACCTAATGAAACTTAAAAGCTTTTGCAAAGCAAAGGAAACTACAAACAAGACGAAAAGACAACCCTCAGAATGGGAGAAAATATTTGCAAACGAATCAACAGACAAAGGATTAATCTCCAAAATATATAAACAGCTCACGCAGCTCAATATTAAAAAAACAAACAACCCAATCCAAAAATGGGCAGAAGACCTAAATAGACATTTCTCCAAAGAAGACATACAGATGGCCAAGAAGCATATGAAAAGCTACTCAACATCATTAATTATTAGAGAAATGCAAATCAAAACTACCATGAGGTATCACCTCACACCAGTTAGTATGGGCATCATCAGAAAATCTCCAAACAACAAATGCTGGAGAGGGTGTGGAGAAAAGGGAACCCTCTTGCACTGTTGGTGGGAATGTAAATTGATACAGCCACTGTGGAGAACAGTATGGCGGTTCCTTAAAAAACTAAAAACAGAATTACCATATGACCCAGCAATCCCACTACTGGGCATATACCCAGAGAAAACCATAATTCAAAAAGACCCATACACCCCAATGTTCATTGCAGCACTGTTTACAATAGCCAGGTCCTGGAAGCAACCTAAATGCCCATCGACAGATGAACAGATAAAGAAGATGTGGTGCATATATACAGCGGAATATTACTCAGCCATAAAAAGGAATGAAATTCGGTCATTTGTAGAGACGTGGATGGACATAGAGACTGTCCTACAGAGTGAAGTTAGAAAGAGCAAAACAAGTGTATATTAACGCATATATGTGGAATCTAGAAAAATGGTACAGATGAACCGGTTTGCAAGGCAGAAATAGAGACACAGATGTAGAGAACAAACATATGGACACCAAGGGGGGAAAGTGGGGGGTGGGGTGGTGGTGGTGGGATGAACTGGGAGATTGGGATTGACATATATACACTCATATGTATAAAGTAGATAACTAATAAGAACCTGCTGTATAAAAAAAAATTCATAAACAGTAAATAGGCCATTGGGGCAAGGAAATGAACTGACAATATATTGGAGGGGGAAAAAATTGATATGATTAATAAGCATATGAAAACATTTTAAGTGTTAATAGTCAGTGAATTATAAATTATGTCACAGAGACCTGGGTCACTGTGAAATTAGAGCTTATTTTTAAAAATAAAGAGTGCTTTCAGTGGTCATTCTTATATACTGTTGGCATAAGCTTCTTTGAAAGCAGTTTGTAGTATGTATTGGGAGACTTAAAAATGTTCTTAATCTTTGACATAAAATCTTTATGTAAAAGTTCTGCTAGCTAAAGTAAATAAGTAGAAATAGAAATATTTATTGAAGTATTTTTGTTTGTGTTTTTAATTTTCTCTGATATATTAGAAAACAATATTAGAGAAATGGTTATTTATGCCATATATTTGAGAATATTATATATCTAATGATGCTATGTTATGAAGAATCTTTAAATAATTTTGGAAAATAATTTTTTAAGAAGACCTATAGAAAGACATGGAATATGAGTTAGGCCTTGAAGAAAAGATGGGCAGATAATCGTAGGTTAGGCATTTCATTGGGAGAGGAAGACAACATGAGCAAACACCTTCGTGTGGAAATAAGTTTATTATCTGGAAAGTAATGATTAACCTGGCTGAAAAGTAGAAGTTCATTTTGAAGGAATAGGAGAAAATGTTATTCACCTGTTATGTGTTAGCCACTTGCTAGGTACTGAGGATACAAGGATGACTAAAAGATGACAATAATGGAAATTTAGGAGAAGGGCATATATGAGACAATTTCATGAAAACTCTGATAAAATTTAATGACTGGATAAAAGAAAATCAAAGAAAATGATAGTTTTGGGACTTTCCTGGTGGTCCAGTGGTTAAGACTCCGCACGCTTCCAACGCAGGGGACGTGGGTTTGATCCCTGGTGGGGGGATCTAAGATTCCACATGCCGTGTACTGTGGCCAAAGAAAAATATAATGAAAGTTTTGAATTTGTATGGCACCAGTAACAGAAACAGAAAAGGGGACCTTCGTGAGGCAAGGTGAGAAGTTTAGTTTCCACAGTTGGTTTAGGGCATGCACACAGGAGTGCTTTCTACTGTGTGCTTTAATACTTCGTGTTTACTTTATCTGTAAAACTGAATGTTGTTCATGTACCTCTGACTACCTATTCCAGTTTTTAGCTTACCAAAGTGAAATCTGCCAAAAAGGACTTTCTAGGGAGTTGTAAAAATAATTTAAGTAGTAAAAATATTTTAAGTAATAAGGTCTATGGCATTTAGGTTTTAAATTTTTTTCATGTCCTGGAAACAATTCTTGGTTTGATCCTATCCACCTTGTCTAATGCTTTTGCTTCACACTGTAATGTATTGGGCTGGGCCCCTAACATTAAGGTAACAATAAATCTCATTCCAAACTGTATTATAGGGAAGTTTCTTTCTTTGGCAGATGGGAGATTCTTTGGTCAGAGAAACCTACGAAGGTGAATGCTTCCCAGGCTCGCCAGTTTAAACCTTGTATTAAGCAGATAAATTTTCCCACAAATCTTATACGGCTGGAAGTAAATAGTTCTCTTCTGGATTATTACACTGAATTAGATGCAGTTGTATTACATGGTACAAAGGACAAGCCAGTGCTTTCTCTCAAGACTTCACTTATTGACATGAATGATCTAGAAGATGACTATGAAGAAAAGAATGGATGTGGAATGGACAATCTGAACAAAAAGTTTAGCAGTATTGCCCTCAGGGAAGGGACAAGTAATGGATATTTTGATAAACTACCTTATGAGGTAAGCCAAAGATATTCAGTAGCAATATTGGACATACTATCATTTTAAAATGTTTAGATGTTAATGTTTATTTTGCTAGATGTCAGAGAAATCGGAGCATTAGCAAGGTATACATAATCTGATGTATTGTGTATTTTGATTTTGGAAAGACTAGACAAAATTGTGTTCAGTAACTTCACCACCTTTGTTTTGGATTGACTTTAGTGATTCTGAATAAACTAGTAAATATATGTTATTTTATCACTGATTAACAATAACCAAAATACATAAAGCAATGATAAATTACACTCCACTTTAATTCATAATTACACAGTGTTAATATGGGCAATATGTGCTTAACTTGATACCGGTTATGTTAAAGATGATTTGCTATGAAAAATAAGAGTATTAATAAGACTGTGAGAGAAATGCTTATTCTGTTTAATAGTGCGCAGTTTCTCCAAGTGTCATATAATCTTCTATACTAACTCTATTCTGTATTCTAACTAGCTATGATTTTTGGTCTAGGCAGGTATAGAGTGCCTTTTACCTAAAGTCTTGTTTTCAGTGTGTCACTACAGGGGTGTTTCCAGGGTATATTTAGCACTCCTGGCTCACAGGCCTCAAATGCCATTAGCACACCCCCTGGGGTGGGAGTAGGGCCAGGCATTCCTTCCCCTGCTTAGAAGAGCTGTGTGTGGTTAAAAATAATATAATCAGATCTTTTAAAGAAAATTTTATAAACTTAAACTTTAACCAGTTCAACTATCCCCCTTCCACACTGGTGGGTATTTCAGGTTTCATTGTAATAATACAAGTAGCTTAACTTGCATGGAACAATAAGGTCGCCTCTTGAGTGCCTAACAGGAACTATAATGCCTGTTCAGCATTTCACAATTCAAATGCTATGGTACATCCTGTGAAGTAGCTAAAGTTGCCACATAAAGATGAATTTAAGGATCCAAGGTAATTCAGTCAGTAAGCCATGGAACCAGGATCCAACCCAGGCCTTCTAGGTCCAGTCTTGTGTTATGGAAGGAAGCTTCATAGGTGGACAAGACACCCTGGCCCTTAGAGGGAGGAGGGAGGGAGGAGGGAGGAGGAGCTGAGCTGGCAGAGAGGAGTGTGGGATGTTGACAGCGTTGTTCCCTGGGGCTTCAAGGAAGGTCTGTCCTGGCAGCAGTGGCAGCAGTTCATCTGGAGGAAGCTCACTTCCTTGATTCTTACCCATTTCCTAAAACTACAGTATAGAGATTTAAATTCAGCAAATGTATTTTAAAGAGTTTGTTGAATTTTATCCAGACCTGGTAAAATGCTTAACATATCACATTCAAATGAATAACGGGAACTTCAGGCAAAGGGAAGAGTGTGTCCAAAGGTGAGAAGAAGTGAAACTGTGTGACCTGTTTGGGAACTCCAGTATTTCACTGTGGCTGGAATAGGATTTGATAGCAGAAGCTGCAAGAGATGAACTTGGACACAGGCTCAGGGCTGCCTCGGTGCATCACTGCATAGGCCACCGTCCACACAGATGACAGTGATTGGGACATCCCAGCCCTGGCAGCGCACAGCCCACCCTGCCACGTCGTAGAGGGCTCTGTGGGTTTTACTGAGAGGTTTGCATTTTCTCTCTTCAGCCAGTGGTCCTCAGGCTGCTGTGTCTCTCCTGTACGCAGCAGAATCAGTTGAGGGGAGTCATAGAGACCTTAGATTTTATAAATCATTTACCTTTGGTAAAAAATTAGAACAAATCCAAGATTATACCTATAATAATTTCACACTCACTTTCTTGTGTTCTCTGAATTCTTCGTATGCTTTTTTTAGTGGGAGAAAAAGATGTGGAATAATAGCTAGCATTCCAGAAATTATCCATAATATGCAGGCATTTTTAAAAAAATTATTTATTTATTTATTTATTTATTTATGGCTGCGTTGGGTCTTCGTTGCTGCACGCAGGCTTCCTCTAGTTGCGGTGAGCGGGGGTACTCTCCGTTGCGGTGCATGAGGTTCTCATTGCTGTGGCTTCTCTTGTTGTGGAGCACGGGCTCTAAGAGCATGGACTTCAGTAGCTGTGGCACGTGGGCTCAGTAGTTGTGCCTCATGGGCTCTAGAGTGCAGGCTCAGTAGTTGTGGCGCACGGGCTTAGTTGCTCCGTGGCATGTGGGATCTTCCTGGACCAGGGCTCGAACCCGTGTCCCCTATGCAGGCATTTTTGCACATGCTTTGGCCCACAGTTAGAATAATTGCCCAGGTGTTTGGCCTCATGTAAAGTTTGTTTTTCATATATATCATGGTATGAAGAAGATTGTGAACCTTTTCTGTAGTCAGTAGGGGAACATAGAAAGTTTTATTCATTTTAAAAGAAGAATAACAAAATGAGGTTTCCTTCTTAGATTATTCTGTTGGTAAATGAAGAATAGACCAAAAGGAGGTCAGGGTGGGAAGCAGGGATACCAGTCGGGGAGCTACTGCAGAAATTTAGGCAAGAAGTTATGAAGCTCTGGGTACTGGAAAGTTTGGAAAGGAGGTAAGCTGGAGAAGTATTCCAGAGATGCAGAAGGTAGAAATCAAAGTAACTATTGAATGTGGACATGAAGCAGAACATCACAAGGACTTTTGGGCTTGTGGTTGAAATGACCTGGTGGATGGATATGCCATTAATCATAAGCCAGTGGGTGAAGGTGGAAGGGTGCATTGACTTGGAGGTGCCTGTGATTCATCAAAGCCGACTTCTCTGATTGAGAAGTTGACAGTAGGCAGTTGCTATTTGAGTTTGAAACTCAGGAGGAAGGTCTGAGTTTACGTTTGTGTGAGTCTTCTCAGAAGAGGAGAGGGCTACCATGGTAGATGAAACTGACCAGGAAAGCTCTGAGGGTGTGAATAAAGGGCCAAGAATAGAATTCTGGGATTACTAACATCTAAGAGTCCAGTAGAGGAAGACAAGTCAGAAAAGGCACTTGGGACAAGGATGAGATTGTCTTAAAAGCAACGATAGGAAGCTAAAGAGGTATATAAAGAACATAAAATGGGTGTGGTCAGCCGTACCGCTGCAGAGAGCTCAGGGACAAGTGCCCACTGGTTTTGGTCATCGGGAGATCTCTGATAATCCTTTACCATTATCAGTTCAATGGAACTATGACCATAGGGTGAGAGATGAGAAAAACCTTACCATATCTGGTTACGGCATCAAGGAGGGGGGGAGAAGCAGAGACAAAAAGTGTTTGCTCTCTGAGCATAAGCAGAAAAATATTTCTGTTAATATACACCAATCATGGGCAAGACTGTCCACCAATAGTGAATAATACTTGGCATCCTAACACTCCACCCCTTCATGTCACACTCAATAAGGCATATCAAAATGAGGAAGAGTATGAAATTATTATAGATATTATTTGCTCTAATTTATCTTTTAAAAGGAGAAAAGACGAGTGGCAGAAGATGTAGCAGGGTGGGAAGGTTTCTGTTTGTGATGCAAGCTGGGAGAGATTTCAGTATGCTCTTAATGCTGTAGGGAAGGAGCCAAAAAAAGAGTAAAAGCTTCCAGTACATGCAAGGGGTTTAATCAATACAACAGAATCACATAGATGAAACCGAGAGATAGAATCAGTCGTCCTGAAGGACATTAATTAGCCATGATGAAAGCAGTACAATGCATAAAGAGTTAATGCTGCAAAACACTGAATGATCTCATGGTGAGTAAAAAGAGAAACTCTTTTTTTAAAAGTTGCCCAAATTATAGGTAATCCAAGTTATTTAAAGGAGAAAAAACCCCACATTTAAATATGTCAAGTGACATAATGTTTCTTTAATTGAAAATAATTGTATTATGAGTAGAGTGGGTTTTGAGGGCAGATCAGCTGTGTTTTGAGACATACAACATCCTACATGCAACATCTTACTTTCAGCATGGTGTCAAATGGTACTTTAGGCTAGGATAACCCCATATAAAAACATCTTTTGACAGACACTAGATACTAGATGAGTAATAATTAATGGGTATTATCTTGTGGGCCTAAAACCTGTTATCTTTTGCTTAATCAGAATCCAAAAGTGCTTTTTCACATGCCAATGTCATGGTCTCATTATTCTTTTTCTACTTTGATATTTGCTTAAAATATAATATTAAGGATCAGAAAATGTTTTCACACAATATACATCTTTTAATATTGGTGACTTTGGAATGATGCCAGCAATTGCTGGGAGTTATTTAAATTATAAATCGTCTGGAAAAAAGTAAATTATTTATCCTCTGATACATGGATATATTTAACTTTTAATGCCTCTTTGCACTAACTGCTTAAAATTTTTACTGAAATAGCTTTTAATATTGTAATATTTAATATTGTAGTTAAAACAACAAATTTTTAATTCATTCTACAAATATTTAAGGTCCTACGGTTGCCAAGCCCAGATGGCTCATAGGTTCTTTCAGACATTTAAGAAGTGATCAAATCCTGTATTATTTAAACTCTTTCATAGCATAAAGAAAAAGGAAAGTTTTTAACTTCTTAGTGAAGCTGATATAATACTATAGCACATAAAAATAAAATTACAGACCAATTTTACTTCTGCAAATAAAATATAGTGAATAGAATTATTTTAAAATATAATACAAAAAATCATTCCGATGTATTCCTGGAATTCAAGGGTGTTAAGGTATTAGAGAATCTATATGATAATAGTACAGTACTATAAAATAATAACATAGTCAAAGGAGAAAAATCCTACGATCATCTCAGTAGATGTGCAAAATTGTTTGACAAATGGCAGCTGGATAGATATCCAAATTTTTATCAGTGTCTGTTAAAAAGTAAATACCTTATTAAGCTATCTACGAATTGTCTGCTACCAAATATTAGTAACCAAAAGCTAACATCATATTTAATTATCAAACACTAAAAATGCATGGTTCAGTATGGTAGCCACTAGCCACATGTACTGTTGAGCACTTTATGTCTAATCTGAATTGAGATGAGCTGAAAGTATAAAATACACACAGGATTTCAAAGACTTAATATGACAAAAAAAGATTTAGTATCTCAGTAATAATTTTTATGTTGAACACACGTTGAGATGATCATTTTAATATATCTCATCAAATTAAATATATTAAAATTAGTATCACCTATTTCTTTAGAATTTATTTTATTTTTTAACTTCATTGAGGAATAATTGACAAATATAATTGTATATATTTAAAGTGTACAACATGATTTGATATACATTGTGTAGTGATTACCGAGATCAAGATAATTGGCACATACATCACCTCACATTGTTAACTCTTTTGTGTGACTGTGTGTGGTGAGAATGCTTAGGATTTACTCTCAGCAACTTTAAAGTATACAGTACTGTATCATTAAACTCTTTTGACTTCTAAAAAATTGTAGTTACTAAAAATTTTTAAATTACATATGTGCCTCACATTTATGGCTCACATACAAATTAAAGTCAGGAACAAGACGTCAGTGTTACTTAACATTGTTCTGGAAATACTATCCAATGCTGGAAGATGGAAGAAAGAAATAAGAGGCATGATTTTTGGAAAGAAGGCTGTACAATTATCATCATTTGCAGACAATATGATTTTGTATTAGAATACTCAGGAGAAGAGACCAAAAACTATTTGGAACAATAAGTAAGTCAGCAGGTTACAAAGTTAATAGATAAAAATCAGTAGCTTTAGGAACTCTAGGATCAAAAAAGATCATTAAATGGTAAATCATGCCATGTCCTTGAGTAGGAAGACACAGTGAAGTAAAGATTAAAGATGTCAGTTTTCCTTAAAGTAATCTATGTGTTCAATGAACTTCCAGGTAAATGTTGTTTGTTTTTTAATAGAAAAGTTCACCTAAAAACTATGAAAATGTTCAGGAAAATTCTGGAAAAGAAGAGTGATGGAGGGAGCACTAGTCCCACCAGATAATAAAGCACATTATGAAGCCATAGTACTGATATTTGTGGATCAGCAATGAAGATAGAGTCTCATTTGCAACCAAATGATCCAGTGCATTCCCACACATAAACTTTTAAAAAGTCAGAACAAAAGTTATTTATTTGACCCAGAGGGCTATTGATATGGGAGAAATAAATGGAACAGAATAGAGTCTAGAAACAGACCAACAGGAAAGAAGGGAACATTAGCAGTTCCCTTGGCAAAGGATTACATTTCTGTAGTTAAAAACAAAGCAAATAGGGCATTCCCTGGCAGTCCAGTGGTTAGGACTGTACGCTTTCACTGCCGAGGGCCCAGGTTCAATCCCTGATCGGGGAACTAAGATCCCACAAGCCGCGCAAAACAAAACAAACACAAAACAAAACCCCAAGACAACAGTGCCATACTATTTTTGTTTCTGTTTTATTTTATTTTTTCCTTCTCCTGCTTTCAGAATGGCAACATTTAAAGTATTAATACCAGTGCTGTCTAGGTTATGAGTGAATGGGTACTTTTATGCCCTGTTTGTGGTAAATTGATGCTAACATTCTAAAGGGCAATTTTGTGTTTATATCAAAACTTTTAAATGCATGAAATTTACCCTAAGATATATTTGCAAAATTTGCCAATATACACATACATACACAAAATGATATTGCAGTGTTAATTTGCAATAGGGAAAAAAGCAGGAAATATATCAATGAGAAATTAGCTGAATTAGTGTATCACATCTGTAAGGTGGAATGGGGTGGATTTGTATGTGCAGATATAGAAATATCTACAAGATACATCATTCAATGAGAAAAGTAAGGTGCAGAACAGTGTATAAAGTATCATTCTTTTAGTGCAAATCCAAGAATAGAATTTCATACATATTTATCTGGAAGAGATCAGAAAAACTGTTAGCAGTATTTACCAAGGGGCAGAGGGATTATTAGATTTGAGGTTGGAGAGGGAAAAACTCATTTTCTACCTGCCTTCAGTGTTTGGATTTTCTAACATTTTACCTGAATTTTCTTTTGTTGATTGTATAATTTGCTTGTTGACAATTTGCATGTCATCAGAATGATGAGATTTTAGACTAATTTTTAATTTCCTTATATTTCCCTATTTTTATAACACATACACACACACCTTAATGTTATTTTTCCAAAGCCCAGTTCAAATGTTAAAAATAAACAGCAGGGATTTCCCTGGTGGTGCAGTGGTTAAGAATCCGCCTGCCAATGAAGGGGACATGGGTTCAATCCCTGGTCTGGGAATATCCCACATGCCGCGGAGCAACTAATCCCACGAGCCACAACTACTGAGCCTGCGCTCTAGAGCCCACTAACCACAACTACCGAAGCCTGCGCACCTAGAGCCCGTGCTCTGCAACGAGAGAAGCCACCACAATGAGAAGCCCAAGCACAGCAACGAAGAGTAGCCCCCGCTCGCTGCAACTAGAGAAAGCCCACGTGCAGCAACGAAGAGCCAACGCAGCCAAAAATAAATAAATTTAAAAAAAAAAAAAAATAAATAAATAAATAAATAGCAAAAACCCCCCAAGCCTTCTTATACTCAATATATGTATTAGTCAGCAATCCTCATATTTTATATGTACTCTTCAAGCTTTTTTTAAATATGTTGTTGTCACTCTTTACTTTGTCATATTTTGGCCTCAAACAGTGTTATTCTGACCTAAATTTAATACTGGGCCTGCATAGTTAAATAAATCGACAAAGAGCATTTAGGTTAAAGGGCATAATTGCAAATGAAAACATATAGCTAGATAAATACACTGCATTAAGTAAGAAACCCAACCTTCTCTCTCATCTAAAGATTTTTTTACCATTTAGCAAATATTTGATTTTTTTTTCTTAGTGTTTCTTGGTTCAGAATAGGCTATTTAGCAGTGATTCTTTGAAAATTAGTTTAGGAGCCCCCGACTGTTCACCATTAAGAAAAAACAAATCTTGAACTAGTTCAAAGAAACTATTTTAATTAGAGATAAAAACCTTTTTGATTCCTCCTCCTTAATACTTTTTTGTATCTGTTAGCTACTCCCTAGTCACTGCCAGTTGCCGTAAGCAGGCCCCTGATTCCTCTTTTCTGGAATCTGCAGTAGCCGCCAGGCGGGTTTCCCTTCCTGCCTCCGGTAGTGCCCCCTGCAATGATCTTTCTAAACCATAAATCTGACTCTGTCACTCTGCAGTTACATAAATCCCTTCAAGACTCCTCATTGCTTTCAGAATAAATCCAGGCTCCTCTGTGAGGCTCTCTGTGACCCAGTCCTTACCACTAACCAATCTTTCCTCTCCCCAGTTTTGCCTCTCACTCTTCAAAGCTGAGCCTTGCTGGTCCAAGTCCGCTTTCACTGTGGTTAGGCCTGTGTATTGTGTCAGGCTCTAGTAGCAGTCTATGCGTCCATCCAAGCTATTAAAACATATCATCGTACTTATCAGTCCCCACTGGACTCTGGAAACCCTGAAAGCGGGAGCTCTTATCACCAGTGTTTGATGTGTAGTCGATGTTTAGTAAATGTTAAGTCTGTGAAAAATTGTATTATTCAATAGATTACCAAAATATATCTTTGCACTGTAAAAAAAAAAAAATAGTTGACATGAATTGAATATACTTTGAACGCTCTTGAAATGTAATATATATAGCCTTATGTATGTATGGTTACTACTGATTTGGATAATTCTGTTAATGTTGATTTATTTAGTATGTGAAAGTATTGTTATAAAATGTATGATACTGTTGTTCTTTATTAGATCATATCATATGCTTCAGAAAGTGATATTGTTTTTTCAGTCTGGGTGATCTTGGTTTCTCTGTTTTATGTAGCTCATTCAACTGATTCTGAATCATCTGACACTACCAGACCTGTGTAGATTAGCACAGACTTGCAAACTACTGAACCAGCATTGCTGTGATCCTCTGCAGTACATTCACCTCAATCTGCAACCATACTGGGCAAAACTAAATGACACCTCTCTGGAATTTCTGCAGCCTCGCTGTACTCTCGTCCAGTGGCTTAATTTATCTTGGACTGGCAATAGGGGCTTCATCTCTGTTTCAGGATTTAGCAGGTTAGTGCCAAGCCTTGTTGAGGTTATTTAAATCAGCAGGCTATACTTACTATGTAGTAGTTTCGATGATAAAAGTTTGAAATTATCATGTACTTTAGATCATGTTCAGAGTGCTTCTGCTTACAGAAGTGGATGAGTTAGTTTCACCGTCCTCTTCAGCTAGACTTCATAAGATGGAGGGAAATGATGCCCTTTACCGCATATTTTTTAAATCCCAAGTAACTTTGAACAGAGCTCCTTTTTTTTCTTTCTCATATTTTCAGCACAGATGATTAACACATTTTAAAAACTATTTCCAAATCAAAATCTACCTCCCTAATGTGATTTGTCAGAAATGGAAAACAATTTATTATAGAACATTTTAAATTAAATCTTAATTACATGTGCAATACATCACCCAAATTTAGAAGCTCATTTAAACTAATTATGTTGAAAATGCAATTGCATGTTAAATAGGCGACCACACTTGCAGACCTGCCCAGGTGTTTCTGCTCCTTTCTATTTAAGCATTTAGTTTCCCTACTATTAAATGTCACCTGTTAAACATTTGAAAGCTTGCACGAGTACATATTCATTTAGTAATGCCATAGTCATTTTTCTTGTGAAACAAACAGGTGTTTTTCTCTTAACCTTGATGGTTATTCTCATTGTATGTTACAGTATAATCCGTTTCATTAAGTTAAATAACGAAGAAGTAGACACTTAGGGGAAATTACCCGTTATTTTTGATTAACGAATAATCTCCTATCCTGTTTTTAGAAGTTAGAATGAACTACAGCCCTCCCTACACATATCCCCAGTGGATACATTCCTCAACAGTGGTTTATGAATTAGAAATCTGTATTTTGAGCTTTGTTCCCCTTGACTTAGAGTATAAAAATAAAGATGCAGTTCCAGAAATAAATATTTGATACCATTAGATTCAGATGAAGTCATGTTTGAAATAGTACCAATGTGTTCAAAAGGCTAATATTGATAGTTTATGCATCAAAGTAAAAAATAAACGCAAGCAGTAATGGCTTATAGCACATGTTGAAACCATGGATGCACTGAGTTTCTTTCTTTCCTGCCAGAAATAGAGCCAGGGGAAGGGGTTCTTAGATAAAACATGATGGGATTGTGGGTCAGAGTCTAAAGATTTTACAACAGGCTAAGTATACAAAATTCTTTTTTATTATGTAAATTTGCTTAAAAGGGGATATATATATAATATATATATTATATATGTATAGTAGAAAAATAAGGCATTTCTCTTTGGCAGTGTGATTTTGGTAAATTTTTATAGAATCCACATTTTGAAAATTGCTGGATCTTTGACAGCTCTCCAGTGGAACACAAGCTTAGTCCTTTTTACTTCCTTTTGCTGCAGACACACCCACTTCATTGGCTAATTTTCCTCGCTATTAATGGGACCAAGAAGAACTGAAGCTAATGATGACTGTGGGTATTCAGAGCGTGCACTATAGATCATAAACCAAGACTAACTGACTCTGAGAGCAGATAGAACCATTGGTATCAGTAAGCATTATTTTACATTATAAGGACCTTTGGGTGTTTTAATCCCTCATAGCTCTTTTTTCAATATTTCCCACCTTTAGGAACTTACTGTTTGTTTTCACTCTTGGTGTGTAAGGCATTATGGTGAGTGTTGTGGACCATGTAAAGAGATAGATAATATAGTTCCTGCTACAGAAAAGATAAAGAATAAGAATAAACATTTAAACATATCCTTCCTATATTTTTATAAATAAAATAACAGGGAGGCAACTAATGAGTATAGACATTAAACAAAATATTGGTAATGAATGGCTGAAGTCCAGCTTCTTCGGCAAAATGTTGCATATAACCATGGTATAATGAATAAAATGTAGAGATAGTATTAAATCAGTTTTTAAAAACTCTTTATGTAGCTTCTTCTGGTGCATGAGCAGAAACATAAGTTGTGAGAAGAAGACCGCAATGCTATTTTTTAAATTTTAGACACGTGATGGATAAAGATCTTCTTTTATGAGGTTAAAGCTCCAATCTACTTTCTCACCAGCAATTTCTCTTCCATTTTCAGTTCAACCATTTAGTTGCCATGGGGCTGTTTAAATAATCACAAAAGTACATACATAAATTTAAGTTTTCCATATTTCACAGGAGTATTTCAGCCAGTAAAACCGTAAATCTCGATAGCATTCCTTTAAGTATAGTCATTGTTCTCATTAAGAAAATAAAAAGGTTAAATAACAGGGAGAGAGAATCTTCTTTTGGGTGGGAGATACTGGAGTTTTGCCTACTGATTGCTGTTGGCCCCCTTGACTTGACTGCTGAATTGATAGTCATTGTGGCTTATAGGCAGCATTCCCAGAATAAACAGTAAATATTCATGGCTTGATTATTAATGAACAATCTATGAGTAAGTATGGTCTATTTATGCTCATTACTGTGAAGAAGACTTGTAATACTTTAAAGAAAAAAAGTACATTTTTAAAATAGAGACCAATGATGATGAGCTTGCTTTTTGAGTAAGTCTTTGGGAAAAGCTTGATATAGTTTATTTTTGTTACCTGAAAACCTTATCTTCACAAGCTGGAATTGTTTCACTGGATTTTAAAGAACTTAGGAATTTATTTTATTCAAAATAACAGGGAAATTGGAATAATGAGAACTTAAAACTTTTAATCAGTTATTAAAATCCTGTTCTATCTACAGATTTGTGATTTGTAACTTCAAGTACTGCTCATTTATATCATTACTCATTAAAATCACATCTACTGTAATTCCACTTTTCTCTTATAATACACTTCCCTAAAGTCTCGGATATTCCTTTGCCTCCCTGCCTGTTTGTGCTCTGAGGCTTAATCATATCATTCTGATGTTCAAAAAGTCTTAGGTTCTGTTTATTTTTCCTCTATCGTTTTTCTTCAGATAGTTGCTCAAAATAATCACCTTGAGCTCCACCTCAGTTATGTAGAGATTTCTATCCCTCACCCTTCTACTTGTTCCCTTCAGAAAACATTATTGGATGCTTTCTAGATTTAAGAACTTGATGTTTTGACACAGAGCTACAGTTTTATGGACTAGAGAGCTTTTTGCTTATTCATATATTTGTTTATTCAGTTGCCTGCCTGTGTTTTACACTGTTGTCTCTTTTAGATGGTCAATTCCTAGAGATTAAAGACAATTTAAGACTTTCTTTTCCACTTCCTTCTACCATTGCTAGACAGTACCGTACACAGTTAAGCAAGAAGTTTTGTTTTTAATGACTTTATTTTGGATCAGCTATAGTAAATAATGCTCCAGCTATTTGGGATTAAAATTATCTTAAATATACTGTCTCATAAAACTCAAGTGAGTCAGCTAACAAAACATGAGATTAGCAATCAGAAGCCATGGATATTTATACCTAATTCTCCCCTTTACCTTGATACTTCAGGCAGCTTGTAAGGATTAGTGCCTTTTATTTTGTGATGAATAAACTCAGATTAAATCATTCATTCATGTGATGTTAATTATTTTAGGGTGCAAGTTACCATTTAGTAAATTAATTCTTATGTACTTATATTAATCTGGACAAATGAATTCACCTCATAAAGATAAGCAATTTATTTCTCTCTCCAGAGACTCCATTTCTTGTAGCAAGAGACCTCGTTTAGGAATTGTTTATCTGAACTTAGGTCTTCTCTTAATACCCTCAGTATCAAGAAATACTTGATGAGAATTCATAACATGGTATGAACAGGCTGCAGGAAGTAGACAAGCTATAATTCTCCTTTCAAGTGACCAATATCACAATTGAGATGAATAAATAGATGACCAAGACAAAAGCATGTATGTAATTTTGCGTTAAAATAAAACTATGAGGAGCATTAAGGCAAGAAACAAGAGTTGTGTTCAGCTAATTAATTGATTCTGCTCCTAATTCTACCTTCTTGGAGTGGAAATATTATGAAAAAGTAGGTAGTGTAGATCTTGTAAGTTTAGGAAGAGAGACTATGGGGATATTGACCAAATAATCTCAGTAAAAATATGCAATATAGAAAAAGGAAGAGAGAGAGTCATAAAGGTAGATAAGCATTATCTTTATTGTGCTTCCAGATTTTTTCATTCATTCAATCAATTTGGGATGTTTTCTAGTCTATTAACAGTTGGCTTTCTGGTGATTTACTTTCTATCTTTAGAAGGGAAAAGTTCATTAATGAGAGCAAAGAGAAAAGAAATGTCAAAGTATTCCAAGTCCAATACCAAAAAGAATTGTAGAACAAAGTGCTTTGCCAAATAATGAAGACCTTCAAGAGATAAGATGCCTAAAGATTTTAATTTTAAGAGTTAATATACTCATCTAACTTTTGTAATCTGCAAATAATTTTAGAAGTATCAAATCAAAATAGGATACTCCAGATCTCTGACACCCTACATTCATTTCTAGATTGCTAGCTTATAAATAGTGAAGAACTAGCCATAACTACGATGTATACTCAGAGTAAGGTAAAAACGTTAATTTTGTCATATTTCTTAGGAGTAGTTTGAACCTCTTAATGGAAAAATTCTCTGAGTCCATAAAACTTAGTCTGTTCCAGAGTAGAGGAAATCTAAATTCTTCAAATGAATATTCACCATTGGAAGATTTATTCAACAAAGTCATCCAGTGTTTTTTACATGGCTGACATCATGCTAAGTACCGGGTACACCCAAGAATCTATTTCAATTGTCGAAGGATTTGAGGCACATTATAAAACTCAATGTAAACAAATCAGTATATAAGGAAACTGTGGTTAACAGAAAAATAAATTATTGTTGAGAAATAGGTGAGCCTGAGTTCAGTTCAGTATGAAGAAGGTATGTCATAATGTAGTACACACTGCCTCCCTTTGAAATAGATCCTGAGTCTGAATATTGAGCACCACCTTCAGTGCCACCACCGGATCCAGTGCACCGTCCTCTCTTCCCTGAATATGGTCGTGGTGTCCTGAGGGTCCCCCTGTTTTTACCCCTGTTCTCCTTCAGTCTGTTCTCCACACAGAAACCGGAGTGACCCTGTTAAAGTACAAGCAGGTTGTGCCACACCTCTGCTCAACACCCTCTGATGATTGAGGATCCCATCTCCCTCAAAATAAAAGCCAGAGTCTTTATAGGACACGCACTCTGAACTGCCCCTTACCTCTCTGATCTGCTCCGCATCTCCCTCTCACTTTGAGCCTCCGTACAGTTCGGCACTCTAGGCATTGTCTGAGCTATCCCGCCTCAGAGCTGTCGTGCCTGCCCCTCCCTTTGCCTGGAGTGCTGCTTCTCCAGGGAACTGCTTTGCTCACCTGCTCACTTCCTTTGGGTCTTGATTCACCTTCTCAAGGAGGCTTCCCTTACCACCCTGTCTACCCTTGACACTTCCTGTTGTCCTTCTCTACTTTTATTTTCTCCTTGGCACTTTTCACTCTCTAATATACTATTAATTTTACTCATTTAATTTATTTGTTTATGGTCTACCTCTCCTACCAAAATGTAAGTAAGCCCCATGAGAGCAGGAACTTTGCTTTGCCCACTGCCAACTTCCAAGTGCCTGGAGTAATGCCTGGGTCATAGTTGGAGCTCAATAAATATTTGTTGAGTGAATGAATTAAGGTGCTTGATGCAAACTGGCAATTTAGCTGCTATAGTAGCAAAGGACACAGCAGTGAGACAGGTCGGAGGAATTTAAGGAGAGGGAATAGCGTGAGGACTATCTGAGAATTTGAAGGAAGGTGAGGGCGGTTGTGTGAAATGCCACAATAAATCAGGTAATACAAGGACTGGAAAGAAAGGCCGCTTAATTTGGCATTTAAAAGGAAAGGATGAATTTAGGGAGAGCAGAACATACGCTGCAATGGATTAAGAGTAAAGGGATGTTCTTGGATGTTTGGGTGTAAATAAGATGTGTGGGCTGCTGAGTTATTTGCAACATTTAAAATAAATTTGTAGCAATTAAATTTTTAAATTGTTGTTTGAATGTGTGTTGGCCAAGATTTCACTTTTATTTTAATGTTCGTGGGGTACTTTGGTCTTTGCAAACTACTTTCACTTATTGTGGGATGTTCAAAACCACAAACAGTGTGGTGAATGCTGTTAACATATTTCTAGTCTGCCTTCTACATTGGAGGAAATGCTGAGACTTGGGTAAACGCCTTTTCCAAGGTCACATGCTAGGAAGTGGTGGAACAGGGCAAAATATCCATCTTTTGACTTAGAAGTCCAGTGTTACTTCCTTTACTTTCATAAGTGATTGATTTAGTCAGTTTTATTTTGCATGTGTATTTGTAAGCTAATAATTAAATCATGTAGAAAAAAGATGCGGCATAAGTAAAATAACAGTATATGACTGATGTGACACTGAGATGGGCAAGAAAATGTCAAGAGACCTGGACAGGGATGAGTGGTGCGCTTGTTTAAGGGATAAACAAACACACCACTTGTTGATAAAGTTTCAGGGATATGAATACTCGTAGCCTCACAGTTTACTTTTATTATCAGACGATGATTATGGACAGGACTGTTTTCCCCCCATCTGTAACGTAATGAAGACAAATATTGTTATTCCTACTTTGATAAAGGGTTTTGTGTCCTCCACATGAAGTTATTTCTGTGTATTTTGTGTGAAGCTGCAATTGAATATCTTGTAATAATTTCAACATCAGTCTAGGCGTTAAATAGTATCAGTTACAAGGAACATATCTCAACAGTATAGTTAAACCAACCCAGAAATTTTCTTAGTTGAGAGGAGGCTAGTCTGATTTGTTTTGAGGTCATTTAGAGATGGCACTTTGTGTGCCACATTCAAAATAAATTATCCAGTACTGAATGGGTACTGTTTAGGGAGAAATATCTTCCAAGAGTTTAGAGTTTTGTTATGTTTTGTTTATTGGCTCTACCAGCTCAGATGTGAATTACAGGTAAGTAGAAGAAAAACACCCTCTGCTTTCTTAATTTCCCACTTAGCAGTAGCTGACTTTTTATGTGATGTGAATCCATTTTATCTTCTTAGGTTGATATATTTTAGCCTAACTGTGCCTGTTTTGGCATGCAGTAAATGAGAATTTAAGTGAAACAAGTTTTTAATTTTCCCTAATAGAAATCTGTTCTTCTGAAGGTGTCTGCTTAGAGTCGATATAATTCCAAAGTGCTTGCAAAAAATATCTTTTAGTTTTATGAAATTCACATGGAACATTGTTTTTACAGGTTTCTGAAGGTCTGTGGATCTGAATTAGTGCGTCTTGAATTATCTTGCAGCCACTTCCTTAATGAAACTTGCTTGGAGATTATTTCTGAGATGTGTCCAAATCTACAGGACTTAAATCTCTCATCCTGTGATAAACTACCACCTCAAGCTTTCAACCACATTGCCAAATTATGTGGCCTTAAACGACTCGTTCTCTATCGAACAAAAGTAGAGGTAAGATTTACACCTCTGCTAGTGTTAATAGCCAACCGAATATTTAGTTACCTGTAATTGCTCATAATAATGTGATTTCTGACTTTCAAATAGTTTAAGTGTATGATGCAACCTGACTATTCTAAAATCATTAGAGCTGGCTGATTCAGTCATTTTAGAATTAGTCTATTGTGTTGTTTTTTTTTTCATTTTAAGAAAATGTTATCCTGTGTGCTCTTAGAATTTTTGTAATGCTGTTCATGTTTCTAGGTAAAGAAGCAAGCAATGGGTTGAGGTGAGCTGAAATGCTGGCAGGGAATGAATTAGAGAAAGAGGTGGGAGGAAAGTATGTAGGAGAACATTTGCTTGGAGTGGTAGGAAGAAAAGTGGAATTTATCCAGGACCAGACTTTGGAGTTAAAATTCCTAATACATAGTTTAGGAGTCTCATTAAAGAAAAATGGAGTCATATAATATTTATTGATCTGCTTGCTTTTTTTCACATAGCTCTAGGACATCTTACCAGGTCATTACATATACTACCACCTGACAGTTTTCATTTTTTTTTTTTCTTGGCGTATAATTGCTTTACAATGTTGTGTTAGTTTCTACTGTAGAACAAAGTGAATCAGCTATATGTATACATATTACATTTTACCGTAATCTACTCAACTGTTCCCCAAATGGTCAACATATCGGTTTTCCCAGCTGTTTTTCTTTTACAAACCATCTAGCAATAACATTATTTTGCACAGAGTTTTATATGTACCGGTTATTATTGCTGTAGGATAGAGTTCTGTAAGTGGTATATCTGGTCACAGTATGTGCCTGGGCCCCTGTGGTAAACATCCACTTACTGCCATAAACTTGTTTCCTCTACTCCAGTCATGTTGGCCTTCTTTCTATTCCTTGAGCATTCTGATCCAGTCCCAGCTCACAGCTTTTTCTCCTCTGCCTGTCTGGAATATCCTTCCAGCTCATTACATGGCTGCCCTCTTCTCAACTCAATGTCCAACTTGAATATTTTTTTTTCAGAGATGGCTTCTTAGACATTGATAAAAGGTAACCCTCCCCCCCTTCTAGTTTGCTTCTGTCATATCACCCACAGTGTATTTTCTTTTTAGCAACTTTATCACTATGAGATTATCTTATTGGTTTTCATACTATCACCTGTCTCCTCACATTGCGATATAAGTTTCATGAAGGTAGAACCCTTGTCTGTCTTTTTCATTGCCGTGTTCCTGGTATCTAGTATCATACTTGGTAAAGACTGGCCATTCAGTAAATATTTAAATGAATGCATAAGATAGCCAAATTACTTTTCCAAAATGGTGTACCCCACTCTAGTGACCCCTTGCCTGTCTTGAATGTTGCCTTGGCCAAGTATTCAATCTCTCTGTTTCCTCATATCTAAAGTGGAGATAATAAAAATACAGATCTCATAGGATCATTGTGAGAATTAATTAGATGTAATGTACTTAGAGGGTGCTGAACACATAGTAAACTCTCAATAAATATTAGCTACTAATAACAGTAGTAAGAGTATAATATTACCATGGCAGTTTTGTAGTATGTTTTACTATGTGTTAGGAAAATCTGTTCTTTTTAAACTTAAAAAAAATCCTTGTGTATTATTCTTTCAGATATTTCTTTCAGCAAGGATTTTATTAGCAGTGCCTTTATTATATTTCATTTTGCTCTTTAATAAGGCTTCCTATCTGTTCATATAGGTCTTGTTTTACATCCAAGAACATGTTATAGTTTTCTTCACTTAGGTTTTATATCTTTCTGGTTAAATTTAACCCTTGTATTTTTTAGTCTCAGATACTATTTTCTTTTATTTAATTTTAATTGGTTATTGTTAATATAAAGAAAAATGAGGTTTTTGTATATTTATCTTGTATCTGCTCACCTTACTGAGTGCTTATAATTGTTCTAATAACTTATGTCTTTTGGGTTTTCTAATGATACAATTATATAATCTGGAAATTAATATACTTTTTCTTTCTGTTCCAATATTTAAAGTGTTGCTACATTAAGTAGAACTTCATAAATAAGGTAGAATAATAGAGTCACAATAGGTATACCAGTTGTATTTCTAATATAGAGGGAATTTTTTTTCTTTTTTTAATATTTATGTAACAAATGTTTGCATGCCTGTTATGTGCCAGGCACTGCTCTAGGCACTGGGACTTCATTAGTGAACTAAATAGAAATTCCTCATGTAGCTTACTAATTTTATATATTGTTTGATGTTTCTTTCTGATAAGTAGTCTTTATCATTCTCATTTGATTAAGAATATTTTTATCAAAAATGTATATTGTATTTAAAAATTTTAAAGCCTCCATTACCACACTGATCTTTTTTCTTCTTCTTCTTTTTTTTTTTTTTTTTTTTAATTTATTTATTTATTTATTTTTGGCTGTGTTGGGTCTTCGTTTCTGTGCGAGGGCTTTCTCTAGTTACGGCGAGCGGGGGCCACTCTTCATTGCGGTGCGCGGGCCTCTCTCTCACTGTTGCGGCCTCTCTTGTTGCGGAGCACCAGCTCCAGACGCGCAGGCTCAGTAGTTGTGGCTCACGGGCCCAGTTGCTCCGCGGCATGTGGGATCTTCCCAGCAGGGCTCGAACCCGTGTCCCCTGCATTGGCAGGCAGATTCTCAACCACTGCGCCACCAGGGAAGCCCATCTTCTTTTATTTATTAATATAATGACATGTTGAACAATCCTTACATTCCTGCGGTAATTCCTACGTGTTTTAACTTAATACATAGCTGGGTTATTTTCCTAATGTTTTGGAGTCAAGCTTTATCACTTAGAATCCAATATTTCGGATTCTAACTTTATCACTTATGAATTATGTTACCTTGAGAAAGGTTCTTGACCCCTTGTGCTTCAGTAGAGTGGAGATAATGATAGTATGCCTTTCAAAGAGTTGTTATGAGGATTAACTGATTTAATATATACAAAGTGTCTACAACAGTACCTGGTTCATTGTAAATATTCTTTAAGAGTTAAGACTTATCAATACTTTTTACATCTGCTTTCTTCAATGAAATTGAGCTGTGTTTTTCCTTTTCATGCCATTTTATCAGGTTTGGAGCTAAGATTATGACACCTTAGCAAAATGATTTGTGACATTGACATCTTTTTCTTTGATCTGGAATAACTTTAACAAATGAGAATTATCTGTTAGATAGAATTTATCTATAAAACCATCTGGGTGTATAGCATTTTTTATTGGTAGATCAGAGTAGATATCTTAGCTTGACATAGTTTTTAAACTAATCTATGGAAGTCTGAATATAGTATTCCTGGTGTGGGGCAAAATTTTTACCTAGAGTTTAACTGATGACCTGCTTTGTTGGAAAGAAGACTTTGATTCTAGTTCTGGCCCTACCAGTGACAAGCTTAACTCACACAGTCTCTCAAATTCCAAGATTCTTTCTTTGTAAAATGAGAGGACTATTGTCCCTGAATGCTAGTTTAAAGATAGTGTTAGCCCATGTTTTCACTGGTCTGTGGTGAAATGACTCGTCATTTATGTGGGTGTAAAATTGTCAGCTGTCTTTTCTTGGGTAGACCTATCTATTCTGAAATTATGCCACACCGGCTTTTTACTGGTGTATTTACTGTTTTATATTGCTCTGTGTGTCTGATATCCTCTGAGCAAGATGATGCCTCATTTTAAAATATTCTGATTAAATTTAACTTTAAGAAGAAATGTAGCATAGTTCATTAATAAGTGAAACTTCGGGAAGAAAAATCGGGTAAAAACCAAGAAATTATATCAACTTGCTAGGCATCTTACATCTGTGATGGTTTGTAAAAATATATTCCATGTGATGCTTTTGAAATGTCATAAATTAACATGATTTAAGTGTCAGAGAATCATTACATAGTCCACAGTTTTCTTCCATTTACCCCAAGAAACTGATAGAATATGACTACATATTTTTAAAAAAGTGTGATTTATAGGAATTGAGAAGATTTCATCTCTCAAGAGTGGAGACCTATACATATGTATCCAAGTCTAAATAGCATCAGCTCAGCTTCCCTCAGTTACTTAAACATAGATGTGAAATTACTGTATGACTGCATTAAGTAAAATTTGGTTTGTACCATATGTTACTACCTATTAAAGTTTGTTTTTATTAGTCTATCTGCTAAAATACCATAAAATCATTTATAAATTTACCCTACACAATTTTTCTGACATTTAGTACATAGAAACAATCATAAAAATGATTTTCATTGATCTACAGTTGACTTACAATAAAATAAAAAATAGTGTCATCTTAGTGATATAAATGGCAAAATTCAAAATTGAGAAAAACCTACCCAGGCAGTGTTTACTTTTACAGCTTCCCAGCTCTCTCTGCCTATACTTTTTTCACTTCTGTTATCTTGTCATTCTTGGGATCTGCATCAGACTCCCCCACGGGCACCAAGTAACTCAGAGGAATAAAGGGAAAAGACAACACAATCAGCTGGTCTCTTTTAAAACAAACAGAAGCCACAGCACTGGTATTCGCATCAATCTATAAGCACCTCCTTTGTCACTTAGGCAAAGCATTATGTCACCCCCTTTTCCCTTCCATATGTTCACTGCTTCAGTCCTGCACTCAATGATGTTGGTGGATGAGAGAAAACAGAGTGAGAAGACAAGATTTAGGGGATTGGCTTCTCTCTAAACCTTCCACATAATCACTGGCAGTACATTCAGATGTTATAAACTGTCTTGGAAAGAAGGAATAGCAGTTGACTTCAGATGCCTCTGATGGCTCTAAGGAAATATATGAGGAGAAAAAGAAGATATGAATTTGAACTTCCTGGTAGAGGTTTTTTTTTTTTTAAAGGAATACAAATTATCCAGTGCCACTTTTACCCTTGTTTTTCTAAACACTACATAATTATAAAATAAGCAAAAATTAGTATTTAAAAATGTTGACTCTATTATAGCGTATAATCTTCAGAGAGGTCAGATTTATGATGTAGTAGAGTTATATTTATGTGCCTATATATAATTTACATTAATAAATGTAATATATTTATGCCATTTTATAAGATAGAAGCAAATCTGTGTGCATAGTGAATATAGCTTTAGAGGATATTGGAGACCTGGGTTTTAGTCCCAAAGTTTGGGAAAACTTACTGAATATGTTGTTTGCTGTCCTAGACGTTTCGCATATTATTTAATCCTTTACACTAGTCTAATGAGAGTAGATGTTACTCTTAAATCTTACAGATGATGAAATGAAGGTCCCAAAAGATTAATGTTTCCCAGTGGCACAGAGCAATAAGTTAGAGTCAGGATTTGAACCCAGATTTGGTGGCCTCAGAGTTACAGTGAAAATTGTAAGATACATAAGAGCATAGAGTAGTAGTTATTCTAATAGCTTGGCTGCCTCTATCTAAAATAGAGCTTTTCTCTTTACCACTTAATCCTTTTCTAATCCGTAATTGGTAAGGAAATATAACATTGTAAATAAGATACACAACATTTTGATCCAGTGTAAAATGCAAACTATTAAGTTATATTCTGTAAACATTTTCTAGTCTAAAATACCTACTATAGACAAATGGACTTTTGCCTTTTATTTTTATTATGAACAAACTTAGTTTGAAGTCTTAGTTCTGAATTTATAATAACAGTTATTCAAATTACATTTAATATCATTTAAATAATAGTTTGTGGAATCCATACATAATGAACCACCTCAAGCAAATGGTTTATATATATAGGCCAACTCTCAATATTACACTATAGTGGGGAGCAGCATTGGTACATATAATTTCCCCAAGTATGTTAGCATGTAAAGTGGTGCATTGTTGATGTCTAGGTAGTGTGTTCTTAAGTGGTTAGGTATAGCCAGGCATATTGCAGGTCTGGTTACTCAATAAGAATGAGAATGCAGGAGAACAAAACTATAGTAGGGTCAGAATTGCCTTATATGCACGTAGGTAGATCCTGGTGTGCTGCTGTGGCACCTCCCTGAGCCAATGGTGAAACAGGCAGTGGGCCCAGGGCACTGGGCTTCTCTCTACCTGACATTTTACCAACAAGGCCTGCTGCGTTGACCACTGAGCCTCATGTGTAACCTTGTCAGACACTGGGGCTATATCCCAGTGCATTGTACTGCTTAATTGCTGCTTTGGTAGTCAACTATGTGAGAGCAACCTTAAAACAAGCCCCAAGTGTCATTGTCACCAGTTTTTGAGCCCAGCCTTTTATGACCTGGCCTAGCTCATTAAGATTTTTCTCCCCAGCTCCACTGCTTTGGCTAATACCATAGCTAGTACCCTACAGTGAGAGGAAGCAGCAGTAGGATCTTGTTCAGACTTTAGGTATGGTTAAAACTGCTTAGCAGTGAGGTCTGGGTGTTGATTCAGACATTATTTGATAATTTAAAAGCTGGGAAGATATTTGTTATTTGGTCTGTATCAGAGACCAATGTCAAAAACCTCAGTCCTAGAGAGTTCCAAGATGGTGGAGGAGTAGGAGGACGTGGAGTTCATCTCTCTCTACGGATGCATCAGGAATACATCTACAGATGCAACAGTTCTCACAGAACACCAGCTAAACACTAGCAGAAGACCTTGGACACTGGAAAAGACTATAAAGATCCCCGTATAACTGGGTATGATGAAAGAAAGAAGGGAGAAGGAGGGGGAGAGGAAGCGGGACAGGACCTGCACCCTGGGGGGTGTGGGGGTGGGAAGCTGAAGCAGGGGAGAGATTCCCGCATCTGGGGAAGCCCCCTCACTGATGGGGAAATCGGTTGGGACAGAAGGGAAGCATTTGAGGCTGTCAGAGGAGGGTGAAGCGACCAATCTGTGGCAGATGGGACAGAATGAAAAAACTCAGTCCTTCTCCTGGCTTTCCCACTTGAAAGATTTTTGTGCTTGGGTAAGTCACTTAAACTAAGCTAAAAGTTTATTTATCTGTTAAAAAAAACCCTTACCCTATCACATAGGCTATTGAGAAGACCAAATTAGGTTGTACATGTAAACGACAACAACACACTTTATAAGTTAGATGGACTTGTGTAAATGTGAAAATGATAGTATAGGTTTACTCAGCATAGTACTACACAATTATTCCCAACTTTGTGAAGTATTCTTATAGGTCTTCCTAAATAGGAATATCTTTTCCATCATGTGCTAAGAGAGATTTAGGCCGATTACTGCTTTCACACTTATGATCTGTTTCTGGTAAAAGGAATGTTCATTCCTAACTTATAAACTCCCTAATGGGAGGGACCATGTTTGACTGTTTACTTTTTACAACCAGTACATAGAACAGTGTCTGGTATTCACTATAGTGAATATATCTAGTAGATATTCAGTAAACTTGTGATGAATGAATGAGTGATAACTCTCGCTTGTCAATTCATTTTTTCTTTATTTGCTAAGTTAGTAAGCATAAGTTTGTCTTCCTACAGAATAACCACATCAACTAAGCAGAGGGGTGGGTGGATCTACAACTTGGAAAACTTGTAAGAAAATATTTGAACTGTATTTGTCCAGAATTTTTAGCTCTAAAAAATAGTGAAATATAGTTCTATTTGTTTTGTTAGTTTATTTCATGAGATCTTTTTCTTTCTTTAGGTATGCTTAGGATTGTGATGAAAAATCACTTCATCAGAGAAATAGCAAATGTCTTCTTATAACATCAACCAAAAAAAGAAAATCATGAAATAACCTCTTTTCATAGTTAGAGGTATACATTTGTTGAATTTCAGCAGTTGCGGAGCAGTAAATGTATGCCTGGTGAAAAACAAGATAGTACTAGGTGATGGAGAGACAGAAATGACCCTCAAGCTGAGATTTAGACCCTGTTTACTGCATGATCCCAGCATAACTAGTGAAGTGAGTGGTTAAATGCAGTAATTTTCTTTTTACTAAATTTGGTAGATCTTTTAGAATTGTGTAGGCAAGACTTTTAGGCAAAAGATGGGAACTTAGAACAAACAAGAAGGAGAACTTTAGTTGTGCTTAGTTTCTTCTACCATTCGTGACAAAGAAGTAATTATAGTAAAGTGAGGTATATAATGATTGGAAAGACTTTAAGTACCTTTAGTCCTTTTCATCTCTATTCACAAGATTCTTATTATTTATGATAAACATTAATTGCAAGTACTTCTTTAGCCATACATGATGATATATTCTTATGAGAGGAAGGCTATAGAAATTTTACTCATTAAATAGACTTTTAAATACTTAAAAGGAAAAAGCTTTTATTTTAAAATAATTTTAGACTTACAAAAAGTTGCATGAAAGGTAGATTTCCCTACTATATGCATATTTTTTTCCTGAACCATTTGAAAATAAGTAGAAGATATAATTCTCTTTTACCCCTGAAGGGACATATACCTGCAACCTATTCGTAAATACTTGTGCCATGGGCTGAATTGTGTCTCCTCAAAATTCATATGTTGAAGTCGTAACCCCCATTACCACATAATGTGACTGTACTTGGAGGTAGGGCCTTTAAAGAGGTAATTAAGTTAAATGAGGTCATTAGGATGGGGCCTAATCCAATAAGAGCAGTGTCCTTATAAGAAGAGGAGATTAGGACACAGACACACACAGAGGGAAGACCATATGTAAACACTGGAAGGAGATGGCCAGTTTCAAGCCAAGAGGAGAGGCCTTAGAAGAAACTAACCCTGCTGACACCTTGATCTCAGACTTCCAGCCTCCAGAATTGTAAAAATTAATTTCTGTTGTTTAAGCTACCCAGTCTATGGTACTTTGTCATGGCAGTTCTAGCAAACTGATAAAACTTACAAAGGATAGCATAAGGATAACTTTTTAACATATTGCATAAAAAGTGACTTCAAGAGAAGTCCTTTGCATTGTCTAAAACAATCTGGATTAGTGTTAGGAATTTGAGCCTATTTATCTTTTCTTTGTTTGGGAAAAAATATCTGAAGTTGGGGGTGAGATGGGGCATGATAGGTAGCTCAGTAAGAATGTCATTCTGTTGCTTAGCAGCAGACAAGAAAACCAAGAGTGTTTTTTTAAAAGTTGGAGTTATAAATGGAACACCTGCATCCAATTTTGATTGCCTCACTTCAGGAATGATAGAGCATAAATTGAAAGAATCTGAAGTAGTGCAAAAACTGATTATAGGTATTGTAGGGGACTAGTATATGACAGTAATCCATAAATGTGGTTCAGCAACTGTTTACTTGGCCTACTAGGCTGGGATGACAGTTTCAAGGACCCCACTGCCTTCATCTTCATGAATTAGAAGACAAACAAAAATAGCTGAATTTTACTTCTGTTGGATATCAACACTCTCCTCCTAGTTTCTTTTTGCTGTGCCAGTTTATTCAGCAGAGTGAATATATAAGTAAAAATGCATACCACCCTGTCTGTTAATGAAAGCACCTGAGCTTTCCTACAAAAGATACGTAAACTGTCTTTTGCAAACAATATGATTTGATTTCGTGCCATGAATTTGCTTTCTGACACATAGATAATGGTGTTCTCCTGACTGCGTTCTTATTTGATTTAGAGAACGCGTTCCTGTATATTGGTAAGTAGAAGCAGGGATGGTCTTTCTTTTAGTAGAGCAAGTGCATTTAACAGACTTAAGGAAAGGAGTGGCCTCTCACCAGAGCCAGTGCTGATTATTAACTAAGATCGAACAACTGAAGCAGGAAGAACCTACTTTGGTCACCTAAATTGACTAATGCAGGCTGTCATTAGCTGTCACCTAAAAGGCAGTCCATTTCAGACAGATTTGTTCAGCTAGACAACATATAAAACAAAAGATATTAATAATTACTTTGTTCTTAAGCAGAATCAAGAATTAAGATTTTAATAACTTTTAATATATTATATCCTAAAACTAACAAACTTTTAAAAGTCTTTAATATATGTCTCCAGGCAAGAATATGTCTATACTTCTTTTCTATCCTGGATTGATTTACAGAAGTGCCAGTGGGAAGTGCCAGGCTTTTGGTGGGGTTGAGTGTGTGTGACCTGCATGATGGGCTATGATTCAGTCACAGTTGAGAAGCTTCTTGGGGGTCAGATTCATTATCATCCACATTCAAGACAGTAACCAGTATACCGGGTATAAGGAATCTACCTGGTAAGGACACATTCATTAGAGATAGCTGATTAACACATTCTCTCACTGTTGGCATGTCACAGGGGAAACCAAATTACAGTTATAAGACCTACCTGTCTGGTGAGTTCAGAATGAGAACAGTGAGCATTAGTTATGTGACTTAAATGCTTGAAGGCATCAACAAAAAACAGATTGATACCTTCCTCTTAACAGGAAGGAAAGACATGCTTTTGGAAGAAAATAGATAAAGTCTTTGGACCAGTGTACCGTCTTCAGCTGAGCATCGTTTAGATGAACAGTGTCAATCAATGTGTGCTTCAGATTCCTATGCTCCCTTGATGGTCCAACCCTTACCCCTCTGATCAAAACATTCTTTCTTTTATATAGGCAATAAGGTTACAGTCAAGTCCAGCTGGTGTGCAAACTGGCATGACTTTTTTTTTTTTAAATTTGAAGGGCTTTAATACTGTTTTTTTTTTTTAATTTATTTTTGGCTGCGTTGGTGTTTTGGTGCTGCACGGGGGCTTTCTCTAGTTGCGGTGGCTTCTCTCCTTGCGGAGCATGGGCTCTAGGTGCGCAGGCTTCAGTAGTTGTGGCTCACGGGCTCTAGAGCGCAGGCTCCAGCAGTTGCGACACATGGGCTTAGTTGCTCCGCGGCATGTGGGATCTTCCCGGACCAGGGCTCGAACCCGTGTCCCCTGCCTTGGCAGGCGGATTCTTAACCACTGCGCCACCAGGGAAGCCCCTGCCATGGCTTTCTGACTGCTCATCTCTGCCATCATCCATCATGGGTTGATATGGAAATTGATCAGTTTAGTCATCTGTGAGCAAAGATGTATTCAACTGTATTATTATAGGAGAGATCCACTACAGTGGTAAAAATAGGTTCTGAAAGGAGACTACAGGGCAAGGCAAATGTGTGTGATTTAGTCTTAGGTTTTGTTCTTTCACACATATGGGTTTTTGGAATTTAACACATTATTTGAACCTTATACTAAAATTTCTGAGACTGTGGTCTAGGGTAGGTCTACAGTTAGGTTTAGAGAACTTTCCTTTTTTTTTCCTCAAAGGCATGTATAAGAGCTTTATTAATTTATGTCATTTATGATCTTGAACATTCTCTTTTTAGAGAACAATCAGAAGTTTTACTTTTCCACCACAATGCTGATCTTCAGGTTTAACCTATAAAAGACAATATTATTTTCAAGTTGTGATTATGTATCAGTATGTAAACTATACCGTATTGTAGATTTAAACTGTATAAAAGAACAGTTTGGTTTATAGCAAATATCTATAAAGTAATTGAATTGAAATATTCTAAATATAGTTAGTTTCAAGTACTTTAAATAGGTCTTAAAATACTTCAACTTTTATTCTATATTTCCCTTCCCCAAATTTAGAGATTGGAACACTGGGGCAAAAAAAAATTAAATTAGAGAAAGAGAAATTCATACATATATGTAGATGGATCTTAAATTACAATAATTGAGTGATTGTGTTCTTAGGATTTCTTTGGTGGTATTTCTTTTGTAAATTTATAAATTTTCATTTAATGAACATACTTTTATAAAATAGTATCTCATTACTTGTAGTTATTGCTGTGATATGTTTGAAATATATCATCGGTGAAGGTATACTTGTGATCAGGTGATGTCACTAGTCTCTCTGTTTTAGCTGGTGCATGTCTGTGATATATAAACTTACCTGTTTCTTTCAGATGCTTTCTAGGAATCATGGTTTGTTTATTTGTTTGTTTGTTTTTGCCATGCCATGCAACATACGGGATCCTAGTTCCCCGACCAGGGATGGAACCTGTGCCCCCTGCATTGGGAGCACGGAGTCTTTTTTTTTTTTTTCTTAATAAATTTATTTATGTATTTATTTTTGGTTGTGTTGGGTCTTCGTTGCTGCGTGCGGGCTTTCTCTAGTTGCGGCGAGCGGGGGCTACTCTTTGTTGCGGTGCGCAGGCTTATTGCGGTGGCTTCTTTTGTTGCAGAGCATGGGCTCTAGGGGTGAGGGCTTCAGTAGTTGTGGCACATGGGTTTAGTTGCTCCGCAGCATGTGGGATCTTCCCAGACCAGGACTCGAACCCGTGTCCCCTGCATTGGCAGGCGGATTCTTAACCACTGAGCCACCAGGGAAGTCCCGGGAGCACGGAGTCTTAACCACTGGACTGCCAGGGAAGTCCGTAGGAGTCAGGACTTAGAATAGAGAAATATAGACTTGGGATCCTATCTTCCTATATTGAGTGTTACAAGTAAGGGTTGTATTCTTTATTAAAGATAAGCAACAATTAACTTTTAACTGCAAAAATTTTTAATTGCAAAAATTATTAATTAGTTATAATAATTATAAACCTGTATTAATATAAAATAGTGAACACAGTATTGCATATGTGGTTTATGTAAGGTTTCATTATATTATAAAATGTACATGGTATGCATAATTATAACTCTACTAAGCTATAAATCTGGAATATCTGAACCATTTATGTGAGTATAATAAGTATCAGTTATCATTTTATTAAGTATTTTTGCTTAGCACTTTAGTAGTGTGGAGGATAGGAGATTTTGAACTTTATGGGTAGCATCTCTTAAAAAGCTGTCAATGAAAATTTGAATTCCTGCCTTCTTTTACCTCTTAATAAATTTCCTTGTAACAAGTAGAGGCAATAATAATTCTCTATAAGTTAATAGTTATCCATTGGATTTTGAGGCTGCTGAACAGGGTTAGTAGGTAGATTTTAGGTTGAATATAAAAGGATTCTTTATTTCTTTTTTAAAAAAATATTTATTTATTTATATTTTGGCTGCATCGGGTCTTAGTTACAGCACGCGGGCTCTTCATTTTGATACGCAGGCTTCTCTCTAGTTGTGGCGTGCGGGCTCAGTAGTTGTGACACGCGGGCTCTCTAGTTGTGGTGCACGGGCTCAGTTGCCTGGCAGCATGTGGGATCTTAGTTCCCCAACCAGGGATCAAACCGGCATCCCCTGCATTGCAAGGTGGATTTTTAATCACTGGACCACCAGGGAAGTCCCAAAAGGATTCTTTCTTTATGAACATAAACCCTACTACCAGGTGCCAGCTTCACCTAGAGTATGTTCTGAAAATTCTGTAGAAGAAATTAACATGGAACCAGTCACCTCTTAGTGACTCTGGTTCCACAGTGATTTAAATAAGGTTGGCCTTTGTTTAAAAATTGCAAACTCATTTGAAAATGAATCTGCTGCATTGCATTATTAAAGCTGCTAACTATTTAAATTGTGTTTTAATTTTATAGAGCTACTCTTGTGCTTATATTGAATTTTACAGGTCTAACCAGCAGAATTTGTCAATTTGGGAACCTAAAAGATATCTTAAGTCTTAAGTAAGAGGTTCATAAAGTTGTTCAGTTTTTATTTCTGAATACCTTTTTTTGTAGTACACTTAATATAGGTTTAATCCATCTATTTGTGTGTTCTACAAGGGTAAAAGTGATGCAAGTACTCATTAAGGTAGAATTGTTTTAAGTTGGGGGTGGGCGAATTCTTTCTGCGAAGGGCTAGATAGTAAATATTTTGGGCCTTGCAGGCCATATGGTCTCTGTCATAACTACTCAGCCCTGCTGTTGTAGTGTGAAAACAGCTATAAACAATACGTAAATGAATGGGTGTGCCACGTTCCAATAAAACTTTATTTACAAAAACAACCAATGGGCTGAATTTGGCCCATGAGCAGTATTTTCTCAACTGCTCTAAATCACTGAGACTGTGGTCTCTCTAAAATCAGGTCATTTTATGTCTGGAAGTGAAGAGGAAGTTTCTCCTTTTTGCTTTAGCATCAGTAGTAGTACTTTAATTCTGAATACTAATAGCATAGAGAAAGAAGATACTAAAGATATTCTAGGAGGAAATTGGTTAACTGGATTTGGAGAGATTGCAAGCTGATCTATAGATGTGTGCTCTATACCTGGGTACTCCCACAGTCTCTGGCTTATCATGAGCTCTGCTGGAGAAAGTCAGGAAACTGCTAACTTGTGCTTGCTCACCTCAGTGCTACCAGTCAACCCTTTTATTTATCTCTATTTGACTCCTTGTTACGTTCCTCACAGCATCCCTTCCAAGGTCATCCTTATCCCCTTATAGCTTGGTCTCAGCGTTTGATCTCACGTCTCTTATTTAGCAAAGATGTGTGATATTCAATATGAATCTCTTTATGTTCTATGTTAGTTCCTTTTTTAAGGTAGGAATGAAAAATGATGATTCTCTCTACTACTAAATGAATTTTTAATTCGCAATTTAATATGCAGACTGTGTAAGTTATTGTAAAATATTTGCCTGAATAAGTATAACAGGCCATGGATTCCTCTTCTATGACTTGAAATTCCTCCAGAATGCATCTACCCTTACATAGGTGTTTTCTAGATACATAATTATGAGAATATTAATTCAAAAGTGATCCATAATGTATAGTAAAGTTATGTAATTTTCAAGCATGTTTTTAAACCCTGAGTCATGATAAAGGTCACTTCTGAGAAAGTATGTGAATGGATGGAGGGATACACAAATAGAGTAGATAAGCAAAGAGGGCAAAATGTTAAGATTTGATAAATCTGAGTTGTGACTACATGGGTGTTTATTGTCTTGGACTCTATACTTGTCTGCATACTTGAGGTTCTTAATTGTAAGTAATTTAAAAATAAATGACCAGACAATTTCCCTGAATCATGAATGAGGTGTGTGTATATGTATTTTTTTTAATTTAAAATTTCTTATCCACAAGAATGTATGGGATCCTCTCTAAAAATTCTCTACCGTGTTCTGGAGCTTGCTCTGAGAAAATCTTATAAAACAACCTTGTGATAAGATCTGGTACTTTAATAAAAACAAACCTAATGTCATTTTCCCATCAGTAAGTTAAAATAGCTAAGTATTATGGAGAATCTGAAACTTAACTTATCTTCATATACCTCTTCTGATGTCAACATTCTGAGAGCTACATGGCATTGTCTTATAAATGTTATAAGTTGTGTTGAAACTTAAGCATAAAATCAATATAAACTTTTTTTTTTTTGCTTAAATTTTAAAAAATGCACAACAGTGAAACAATTAGTCTTAAGTCTAGTACCAATCTAGGGCCTATTATAACTATTATTATTTTATTTTTGCCCTAAGTTTATTTTAAATGAAGTACTTCATTACTTTATTTTCTCGATAAGAATCTGAATAAATATTTTGTGTTGTCATTGGCACATTCCTCAATCCCTCCCCAACTGATAATTTTTTCGTTTCTGAACACTTGGAATAGATTAAACAGAGGCTGTATAATATCATCTTAATTTTGTTAAATATGATTTATTTAGCTCAGAGGTTTAGAAAGTTTGCCACATGTTTGAGTAGTATTTTTTTAAATTTATAAACGGAAAAACTAGAGATCTGAATGCTTTGCGTTGCTCGTTTTTAAATTTTTCATGGCAGGCATGTCATCAAGTGAAATTTTGACTGTTTAGAGATATTTCAGGAACCATGATTATGTAGCAGTCTCGGACACCTTTGGGTTTCTTTAGTGGTGAGACCGTTTCCATTGCACAGGACGGATGGGCTGAAATGGCAGAAACATGACTAGAAAGTGCACGTTTCAGTCAGCATGTCGCTAGTGACAGGTGCTCGATGGTTGTTGGGATCCTTGTCAACAAAGAGAATTCTTTGACATTAAAGTCACCGGCTCAATCCTGAGTTGGGGTGGCTATTGGCAGTTCCATCAGCCTGCAGCTGATCAGTGAATGTCAGAGCTGCCACTGTTCTACAGTTGTCACCAACCCTCGGTGCTCTTTTTTTTTTTTTGGAGGGAGGGAGGGATGGTTTAGCTTGTCTTGTTCAGTCTTCACCAGGCTTTCAAATTGCTTACGTTTGGAAAATGCACTGAGAGGTCATAGGGAATATAGGTGTCTTTAGGGCATGCAAAATCATGTACAGAGTGACGACTTACTACGTGGAGACGAGTAATGATTACCTTGACTCCAAGCCAATCAATGGTGTGAACACCTGGGGACTCATTAAATGGCATTTGTGGTGTTTGTAACAGAGGTTTTGAGCTCTATTTCAGGAAAAGCAGTGACAGCCTTTAATGTCTAATTGACCTCTTCTCTTTGTTTCACTTTCTTGTCCTTTCCTTATTTGCCTCTGATGTGGTTCCTGATGGCAGCAAACAGCCCTGCTCAGCGTTTTGAACTTCTGTTCAGAGCTTCAGCACCTCAGTTTAGGTAGTTGTGTCATGGTGAGTATTTGAAAATTCTTTATTCTCAGTTGCTGCTTCTCTTTTTCTTCCCATGGGTGACTTTTATCCGGACCCGACCCTCCCCACACCCACCCACAGCTTTTCAGATTTATGCATAACTATGTGCACCCCGCTTTAAAACATTTTTCTTAAATGGGAGAATTTGTCTTTGAAGCATTGACATTATCTGTGAGAACAAGGAAAGAAGTATAGTGTGGTGCAAAGAGTGTGGTTCTGCCTCAAGCCAGATGTTATCTCAGACAAGCTATTTAACTCTCTGGGCTTCTTTACAAAATAATATATCAATCATACCCAAATGCCAGTAGTCTGCTAAGTTTTTCACAAAGCTAATTTTAGTTTTTGAGTTCAGAGATTATTTTCTGGAAATGCTGATGATAGTAGATAGGTTTATTTTGTTTGTTTTACTGTCCTTACTGAGTAAGATAAAAAGATGGACACCAACCTATGTTGGAACTAATTTTTTTGAAACGTTACTGGTCTGTGAAATCCAAAATCCTAGGGACTGTTGGAATAAATAATCTTGAAAGTCCTTTCAGATATAAAATTATAAGTTATATGTCATTGGAAGAGTTCATGGGATGAATTAAATGTTTTTCAACTAAATTACATGGTTAATAAATAAGACTGACACTCAAGGGACAGTAGAACTCTGTGCGCATGTGTGCACACATGCACACTCACAGGAAATGCATCTCCCAATATAACTGACTTGTGGAGGGATCCATTCTTCTTTATTTTCTTACCTGCCCCCCCATACCCAAAGTAGATTCAGGAGATGCGAAACCCTTCCAGTTTTGCAACCACTTATTAGGAAGACCTGAATAAGCAGGATGGTTGCAAGATCAGAGAAGTTTTTAGGCCTTATTAAACCCCATGTATGGGCTCAGGCCCATCCCGGTCTCTGGAAACAATCTGAGAGCCCACTAACTCAGCATTAGGTTTCCCTTCTGGTCAACTTTTGACGTTAGTAAGCCATTTCATGGGCTTCTGTTGGGTCCTTCTAGTGGCTCTTCTGGATGGGCTCAGTGACACTCCATGGCACTTTCTGTGACAACACACCAGCCAGTTACTGTCACTTGGACTTTGCTTATTGTTAGCCTGCCTTCTTTAGATTGGTAAGGACCCTGCTTTGACTTTGGCCAGAGGTACCTTATTCTGCCTGTTAATTACCTCCCCATAACCTAGAGCAGCATTCTCTAGAAAAGCAGGCCGCTAATCACAGACACTTTAGAGTTGGAATTATGTATGTATATAGTTGGAATTAGGTGTAGTTGAAGTCAGCATTTTCCAAAGCTGACCTATGGAACATTAGTCCTAAAAGATATTCAAGTTAAAAAGTTGTGTATTGTAGGGGGAAAGAAGGGGGAATAGGAATTCTGGGTCTAAATTAGGAAACGATGCTCCTATATCCTCGCCCTGGAGTTTTCAATGGTATGTCCTACAATAAAGAAACAGTTTGCCTTTGCTTAAACCAGTGTTTGCCAACTTTACCTGGCTAATGAACCCATTTTTTTCATGTTACATCTATTATTATGTAATATGGTATGGGAAATGCTATTTTAGATAAATAGGCTATTTTTAAATTAAAGTATGTAGTTACCAGTATTGTTATAATTGATATTTATTCGCCAGAAAATGAAGTTTTAAGGACTTGACATTCAAAGTTCAGAAATACTGCTAATACTGCTGATACTGCTACTAACGTGGTGATTGAAACATTTCATACTTGTCACAGAAGTACTGTTCTTCATAGCAGATCTGGGTTCACCAGGACAGTAACACATACAGCTCTTGGTTGATACTTTAATACCATGTTTATTTCAGTTTCTTTCCTGTCAGCTGACCAAAAGGCAGGATGATTCATTTGATATTTTATTTTTGACTATCAAAATAATAGCAATCAGAATCATGGGTTTTGGAAAGTTTTTAAATTGCTTCTTTCTAAAGAAGCTAATTGGCTGCACTAAAGATCAAAGCTAGTTTTGTGTTGTTCGGGTCCACTCACATAAGAAGATAGTTGTATTTACCCAAATCTATTTCTCGTGGTCTTCTGCATGATTGTTCCTGAAGAACCTTAGAAATCATCACCACTGTATCTAATCTATCAGCTCTTTGGTTCTGACTCAAAATATAGCCCCCCAACCTGTCCACTTCTCCAATGCCACTGCTTCACCTTAATCCAAGACCCGGCATCTCTCCTCTGCGCTAGTGCAGGCCTCTTCACTGGGCTTCCTCCTCCATTCATACCCACCTTAGACCATCCTCTAGAGTCCGGAGGGGTTTTTGTTTTAATGTGAATCATATTTTTTTCAAACCCTCCATTGATCTCCTTATAGTTAAAATAAAAATTCAAAGCCCTTCACGGCCTGATGGCCTGGCCCCTGCGTAGCTCTCTGGCTTCACAGCCTGCCCTCTCTCTCACTTCCCTTGGGCCATGTACCCATCATATTTCTGTTCTTGAATGAGCCACGCTCATTCCCAGAGATCCCGGCAGCCACCACTCCCTCCCTCAACCTCTGCCACTCTGATCGCTCTCATGTCACCCTGTTTTATTGTTTTACTTATCACTCTCTGAATTTATTTTGCTCATTTATTTGTCTGTATGTCTTTCCAAGAAATATGAACACAGTCTTTTTTTTTTGATTCACTGTTGCTCCTAGTATCTGGAGTGATGCTGGCACGTCGTAGATGAAAATATGAATAAACAAATGAACAAAAGGAAGTAATCATTGGAAATGTTTGCTGTTTTGTTTCCTTTTGACTTCTGGTGATAATGCTGATACCTGATTATAACAAAGTCAAATGAAACTCCTAAAAGAATCTGTTTAAAGAAACATTATTAAAACATTCAAAGCCCATGAACTGAAATGTATAATTCTTGACTAGTGGAAGCTTATGCCACGATCATGAGGTAAATCATTGGACACCTCCAATAACTGACAGCAGCTAACTTATCACAATCTAAATTATTTTTCAGGTAGCATTTTCAGTCCCCAAATGCCTCATTTAACCCAAAGCTAGTATCCTTATTAGTACCATCAGCATATTCACTTACTATTTTAGAGCCTAGCAAAGTGCATACCTTTATCAGGGAGATCTTACATATATCAAAGTAGCAACAGCACGGTCAAAATGGGAGGCATACAAGGACAATACATAATCCTCAGATTCTTTAAGAGGGACTGAGGATTTCAGACTGCTTTGGGATTTAATTCATGAACGTCCTCTGTCTGGAATTCTGTTAAATGGATTTTTAAGTAAGTGATTACTCTCGCTGTTTAACGAAACCGTGGCAGATCTGTGAGATGAGTGGGCAGATCTGTGTTAACGACGATGTGGGTATGTTTGCACAGAAGCAAACAACAGGAGATGATTAAGAATGCTCTAACATGCTCAAAACAGTTTTGTATTTCTGAGCATAATGTGGGAAAGATTGAAATTATTTGGTTTCCAGATTGAAGACTATGACGTGATAGCTAGCATGATAGGAGCCAAGTGTAAACAACTCCGGACTCTGGATCTGTGGCGATGTAAGAACATTACTGAGAACGGGATAGCAGAGCTGGCTTCTGGGTGTCCGCTTCTGGAGGAACTTGACCTCGGCTGGTGTCCTACTCTGCAGAGCAGCACCGGCTGCTTTGCCAAACTGGCACGCCAGCTTCCAAACTTGCAGAAACTCTTTCTAACAGCTAACAGGTCTGTGTGTGACACAGACATTGAAGAACTAGCATGTAATTGTACCAGATTACGCCAGCTGGACATATTAGGTAAGGATACAATCTGTAAATTTCTTTTAAAGCCTTGACATAAAAACTGACCTCAGACTTTTTATAGGGAGAAAAAAAATTCTTGGATACAATAAAAATGTTGTCCTGATAATTATAACTGTATTTAAGTAAAAGAGTGAGGGTAGTAACAGAATTTTATAGTTGAACCTATCAGAGAGCTCTAAATAACCATAATTCTTGGTCTAGTAAGAAGAGTGAGAATTTGTGTGAGCTGTGTTCTCCATTATTATTGACAGATAAGAAATTAATCCGTTTGTATAATGAATTCAAGGCACACACACACACATATGGCTTCTTGATGTTAAATTCTTGATTAAGGAATATTGTGAAATTTCCATCCCTGATGATTCTAGTTTTTAGGAATAGTTCTACCCTAAGGCAGAGCTATTGAAAATCCTTCCCAGTGCTGGGATTCCTTGTGTCTTTTTTGCAATTTACAGCCAGAAACCCTGTGATATTTTGTTACTTCTGACATTGGCCAGAAGTGCTAGCAATGCCACGGTTATAATTGCCCACACAGTGGTGAACCCAAATAGCACTTGCACTGTGTTTCTAGTAATCTATTAATACTAATAGATTAGTCCTTGAAGTGCTAATTATATCCTTTCCTGTTTATTCAACATTCAACCAAAGGGAAACCTGAAGATTTTCAACACTTATGTTTGTAGTTTCAGTTAAAATCTCTCCACAGCCCAGGCTTATGGTACATTTGTAGATGTTGCTTATGTAGTTGCATGTTACTTATTCAAGTTCCTTGTAGGCAGAAATTCTTGCTTAAAAATTTAGGAAGGGAAAATTAAGCATATGGGATTAACAGGTACAAACTACTGTATATAAAATTGATAAGCAACAAGGATATATACACTGGAATTATATCAAGTATCTTATAATAACCTATAATGGAATATAATCTGCAAAAATTACTGAATCACTGTGCCATACACCTGAAACTAACACAATATTGTAAATCAACTGTACTTCAATAAAAATAAATAAAATTTTAAAAAATCAATAAAAACAGTTGGCTAAAAAAAAAACCTTAGGGAGAAATTCTTGCCTATTATATGCACACTTTAGGCTAGATACTTCATCTGTGTTATATTCTCCTTAATCTTCATAGCTCAGGAAGCTGGGTATTATTGTCTTTTCATAGATGAGGATACTGGAGCCAGCAGTTAATATGTGGCAGAGCAAGGGTTCACGTACAAGGGTTTTGTCTCCACAGTCAGTACTGTCTTTTCAAAACACCACACCACTTACCTTGCTTGTTTCTTTGCCTGCCTATCTACCTTCCCCCTTGAATTAGCCTAGACTTTTTAAAATAAGGTAATTATTTTGAAACGTTCAAGAAAAAGTCATGACTTCACAGGGACAATGAGGAAAGGCAGTCAAGGGCCTTTTAAAATGATCACTAATTGCGTCAGGCTTCACTTCAGAGGATGGTGTCATTGTTGTTTAAAATCTAGTTTACAATTCTCCCTCCAAAAAACCCTCAAATAAACCCAAAAAACATACACTAGAGATGGAGAGTAGCCAGTAGCTGAAAGAGATGCTACCAAAGAAGTCGGTAACACTGATCCCAAAACAAAAGCACCGTTGTGATGAACAGTGGGTTCAGTTGTCAGGTGGCCTAAGTTTGGTCTGTAAATGTATGAATTACTTGACAGAGACATAAAAGAAAAGGAGGTACGGAGTATAATGACTTCTTTTTGAAGACATTTGTGACTTTCATGAGCATAAGAACAAGGCAGTATCATTATTTATTATGTCAAATCTAATTACCGATGCAAGATGACCGTCATGCGAATATATTGGAACATCTTATTTCAAATATAAAGAGCACAGTAAAAAGTAATATCACTAGTAGTCAATAATTAATATTGTTAACAACAACATGACTATGTGCTTTATACTGTTCTGAGCATATATTAACTGATTTAATCATCACAACAACCTTATGAGGTAGATATTATTATTAGCCACAGAGGAGGAAACGGGTGGAAATAGGTTAAGTGATTTGCCCAGGGCTCATAACTAGTAAGGAATCTGGACTTGAACCAGAGTCTATGCTTCTAACCACTGTGGTATATTTTCTTTACTTTTATTGTTGTTTTTTGGTTTCCTTTCATCGTTTAGTGTTAGAATCCTTATTTTTTTTTTGAAAAAAAGGATTCTTAGTTAAACCATGCTGATATTCATTATTTTGTCATTTTGTGATTAGCACATATGAATGTTAAGTGGCATATCTTCGTCATACTTAACGTACTTATCGATCAGTACAAAGCTGAATAAGACACAGTCCCTGTCTTCAGGAGTTGAAAACCTAGCAAGAAAGAATAAAACAAGCATATATATAACTGTAGTGCAAGCCAGAAGCAAGTCCACTTTGATGGGGCTCAAAGAAAAGAGAGTATATATATGATCAGAGAAATAAGGAAAAGCCTAATTTAAAAGGCTAATAGATATTTGAAAAGTATCCTTAAAAAGTGAGCAGGAAATTGGGGGAGAAGGGCATTTTAGGCAGAATGAATAGCATGAAGCAAAAGCAAAGGAGTTAAAAGTACAGAATATCTTTAGAGAATAGGCAGTCTAATTTGATCGAGAATGTTGGTATAATGGAGGGTATCATGGAGAGTTTTGAACACCAGGATGAGGCGTATGCACAAAATTAAACAAGAGCTTTTACTGGGTTTTAATTAAGGATATGAGTGATGTATTTAGAGCTGTGTTTTAGGAATACTTATCTGGAAATGAGTAGTAGGTGAATTGGAGAAGGAAGAAATCAAAATCAAAGAGATTAGCTTCAATAATCCATCTCACGAGGGTCTACACCAGGGTGATGGCGTTGGGCAGTTAACCACCATTCCTTCATTTTTTCATTCATTACACACTTATTGAGCATATACTGTGTTTGGCATTATTTTAAACACTGGAGATATTCAGTACCCTGAAGGAGCAAGCTGACTGAAAACAGAATTGTTTCCTAAGTGGATAACAAAACAACAGCACACAGTACCCTGGAAACATAGGACAGGTGACCCTAGCCCAGTTAAATGTTCAATCTCTGACTTCCTTCCCTGGCATTCTCTTAGGCTTTAGGAACTCCTAATTTATCAGGAAACTCAGATTCTAATGACCAAGACTGGCAAATAGAAAAAAGTCACAGCCCTAGGTGAAAAGCTCCACAGAGCCAAATGGCTTAGGTGAGGTTCTCTGATCTTATATAACAGAAACCCCCGCAAGATAACTTAAGCATACGAAAAAGACGATTATTATGAAGATACAGGTGTCCATCTCAGATCCCATGGGTAGAAGCTGGGTATGGTCAGACCTCAGGAGAGACTGGAAAACCATCAAAAGGCGAGGAAGCTTTTTCTCATTTTCGTTCCTTCTCCTATCCTGCATACTCAGGCCCCTGTCCCTAACCCACTCCCTCTGCCGCTGTACACTTACAGAGACGTTTGTGTCTGCTTCTCCCTTTGGTTTTGCTTTGTTCTTTTCTTGTCATGCTGGCCATCTCTGTTCCTCTGGGTACACATGGCTAAATATAGCAGCCCTGACCCAGTTTTCCATGTCTTTAGTTCAAGAGATCAAATGGGCACTGGAGGCTTTACAGAATCCCAATTCTAAATTCCCAGGAGAATCTGCATTGGTTTATCATGGGGCCATTCGCAGCCAGGGTAGCAGTATAGTTACAGCTTCTGGTAGAAGTATAGTTACTTCTTCCTTCTCATGGCGGGAAGGCGCGGAGAAAGGATTTCTCAGAGAAAAAGGCATAGACTAGTGTTTCAGAACCTTTAATCCCCATCCCAGGTATGTATATGTAATATGATTGTGATGATTTTTTTTCTCCCTAGAAAAGCTATAGTTACAACAGATGACATCTTAGAGCCTAGTGATATTTGGTACTTATTGAGTGCCTGCCATGCATCAGGTGCTTTACATAATTTATATGATTTATAACTCATCTGAATATCCCATAATCACTTCAGATTTAACATGGGCTAAATAGTACTCATCATCCATCATTTGTCTTCCAGTAATGCCATTTTATACCTACCACTTACTGTAAAACTTATCGAATTGTGTTGTAGTTATTTGCTTTCAACTCTAGTCGATGAGTTCTTTAAGGCAGACACGTGTCTTACTCATCTTTGTATCTCCAGTGCCTGAAACAGAAGTTTCTACAGGGTAGTCGCTCAGTAATTGCACTGCATGGAATTAGAGGTTGAATCATTAAGTATTGCTGCCTGATTTGACCCATGGGTTCAGGAAAATGAGATGTGCAAACAGTTTTGAACTGGGGTGAACAGAAATAGGAAAGTCTGGAGGAGCTGATTGGAAAGGGTAGGAGGTAGGACTGAAGATAGAATGGGTAGAGATTGACAAAATTCAGGTCCTAGATACCAATCTGGCTGGGAAATTTTATTTTTTTTTAACAGGACTATTTCAATATGAAGTCTTGTTTTAAGAAATGTTTTTAATTTGTAAAAGTCCATTTTAAGTGTATTGTAAATAATAAAAAGGGACTTTTTATCAGGATATTATATAAATGTTATATAATATTTTGTTTGGTTTTTTTTAAACAGGAACAAGAATGGTAAGTCCAGCATCCTTAAGAAAACTCCTGGAATCTTGTAAAGATCTTTCCTTACTTGATGTGTCCTTCTGTTCACAGATTGATAATAGAGCTGTGCTAGAACTCAATGTGAGCTTTCCAAAAGTGTTTATAAAGAAGAGCTTTACTCAGTGACTTCATATATGTCTTACAATAAAATTAATGTGCTTTTTGTAGGGTTTTGTTTTGGGGTTGGTTTTGTTTAGTTTTTATAATGGTGGGAATATCTTAAGACATTTGTGGATTTTAAAGAAAAATATGGAACTGTCCATTAAATCATTAAATCAGTGATGTAAACAAATGTTTTCATAGAATATTGTAAGCACTTTCTTTTAAGAATATATGAGTGGCTCATATTATTTTTGTCTTATGTTAATCAGTGATATTATGCTTTAGTCAATAACTACATGTTTAATAAAAGAGTAATATGGAAACATTTTAACTTATTTTGAAAGGAGCACTTTGAACAATAAAGTATCATGATATTTATGCAAAAATAAAGTGAATTTTTCACACCGCCATGTAAAGATGCCTTATTAATAATAAGCCTTATGACCTGGCCAGTATTTCGTTTGGTATGTACAAAATTGTCAGAGTTGGTTGGAGAAAGAATCTTACTTTTTAATCTGTTAAGATTATTTTTTACGTTGATATACTAATTCTTCAACTTGAAAGTTTTCGGTTTTTCCAATTTTCTTCTGATATATTTATCTATTTTACTACTGGATAATATCAGTAGTAAAATATGGGCATAATCAAGAACAAGAGGTAAACTATTAAACGAAATAGTTTTCCAACTGTTCAGCAGATACCTTAAAAATTTGCCAGAGGGAAAGGTTTAAGACTTCTGAATTATATGTGGATTTTATTTTATTTTTTTTCCTGTGCCCCAGCACCTTAAATAATTAGAAATCAGGAACAGTGGAGAAAACAAACAAACATTGTTTTGTTAAATAGTAAATTGATTTAGTTCTGCTGCTAAGAAAGTAGACAGAAAATATTTTGTGGAATGAAAAAGCAGGGCTGTTTCGAATAGCAAACTAATACTAAATATATAGTGTAACAAAATTTATTTTCCTGCACAGGGCGAAATGTTTATTTCCAATATCCACACATCCTAGAGTGATCCCATAGAACTCTGCTGTCCAATACAGCAGCCACTAGCCACATGTGGTTATTTTATTTAATTTTAGTTAACTTAAATTTAATTAAAAATTCCATCCCTCAGTTGTACTAGCCACATTTCAAGTATTCGGTAGTTACCTGAAGCTAGTGGTTATCATATTGGACAGCACTATTCTAGAATTTCTTGCTATAAGATGTAGTCATTTAAGAAAAAGCATATTTAGTTTAAAAATTAGCACAGTTAATATATATCTCTAGGAAAGTTTTGAGGATACTCTCAATAGTACATATATGAAAGCATTTTACCACCAAAGTAAAGCTAGTGGATTTATACATACGGAAAATAGTAGACATTCAGTAAATAGTTACTGAATGAATAAGAATATATTATTGAATTAAGCCATATGTCAAATTTTAAAATTATAAATGTTATAAATTACTAGTAGCACTGTGTTTATTCTTTTATAGAATATAAAGAATGTAATATGTGACATTTAAAATATTAAAATAGTAATCCAATCTCCTCCACGTAAGAAACCATTGTATGAGAGCTGCTGTCTTGTTGGTGTGCCCCACAATGTCTTCTATTTGATGGCAGAAGCAAAGGGCAGTTGGAAAATGGCTTGGTTATCCTCTGTTATTAGCTTCACGCATTTGGATTTCCTTTTCACCCAGGAATGTATGTAAACATCTTAAATGTTTTATTCAGTGGACCTTCTAGGAGGATGAGATTTATAATTGGACTACCAACTGGGTGAAGCAGTGCTTTTATCTTAAGCTAACAGCTGCCACTGAGTTAATGCTTACTTTGTGCCGGGCACCCTTTCCTGTGTTTTGCATTTACTAACTCACTTAGTCCTCTTAACAACCCTGTAAAATAGATACCATTGCTTACTCCCATTTACAGATGAGGCAGAGAAAGATTGAAGAATTTACTCATGATCCCATGGCTGCTAGTGGCAGAGCCAGCAGCATACAGACTCAAGCCATCCAGCTTTAGAGACAGTGCATTCAATCCACGCTTTTAAAAATGTCCAGGTAGTATCTGGTTCTAGAGCAGAGGTCAGCAAAAATTTTCTGTAGAGGGCCAGATAGTAAATATTTTAGGCTTTGTGGGCTAAGAGGCAAAATGGAGATTATTATGTAAGTACTTACGTAACTAAAGAGAAAATGAATTTCCACAAAATTTTTATTGACAGAATTCAAAACATAAGGATAATTGAGAACAGTTTTTTGTATTACAGTTCTACTAAGAAGAAGAAAGAAATACTTTGGGGAGGATAACATTTCACTTAATTGGGATTTAATGTTAATATTTCCTGTCATCAAAATTGATTGTATGTATTCTTCTGTTAACGTTGATCTATAGTAAGATTTTACATATTTTGTTTTTGAAAATATCTTTCATACAGATAAGTATTGCCAAATACTTACATTAATCCACGAGAAAATGATTTTCATGGAGCATATTTATCACTTGGAAGGCATTGAAAGAATTCCATTAGGTTCTTTCTTCTCTTGATATTTTTCTTTTAGAATGTTATTACATTGCAGATTACTCACTTCCCGACTCACTTCCTGATTGAAGGTTAGGTGGAAGCTCCTCAATTGCATAATTGAATGGATTTTGACAAATGGGTGTTTCCTTTACACTTGCACTGAGGTCCAGAAAACGCTGCTGGACATATCCTTTGAGCTCAGAAAGTATATCTGCTGTCAATTCATGTGAGAATAGAGCTCCTGCTGCTTATCTTACCTTTGATAGCACAGGAAGTATATAAAGCAGCTTGACCTGACTTCATGATTCAAACAGTGTTAGTTGTCATCAAAATTACTTTACTGTAGTCTGTTTCACATCTAAGCACTGTTTTGCTGGCTTCACCTCCAGAGCTTCTGATTCAGTAGAATTTGCATTTCTCATGGTAGTCAGGTGATGCTCATGCTGCTGGTCTGAGGGCCACCCTTTGAGAAGCACCGCCCTACAGCTCTCCTTGAGTCGGAAGCTTTTCCCTGAATCCCAGTGACTCCCACCTACAGTGGGAGTAGCTATTCTCACCGTTGTGCACTGTTTCAGTTTTTGGTTGCATTCATTACAAAACATTATCAAGACTGCAACAGAAGCTAAATTACAAAGCCATTCAGTATTCTGTAATACTGGTTGAGTGCATTTCTTCTGTTTCAGAAAAATCTCAATATCAGCTCTGATCTCAGAAACTCACAATAAAACTACCACTGCTTAGCCAACAGACTGTTGTGTGGGAGGACAAATCAGGATATTCAGCTTCTATATCTGATGAAAAAATAACAGCTGATGACGGTAAGATGCAGTTCACCATTGACACTGCTAGCTCAGTAACATAAGATTGAATCATACATATTCCACAGAGTACCTGCAGATGAATAATACAGTAAATAACCATAGGTTTTAAACATTGCATTTTCACAAACTTCGTAAATTTGACCAACTAAGCCCTTGTTTACCCCACACATATTTTTACCACCACAAGTTGTAACACATCTTAGCAGATTCTACCTCAGGTTATACTGAACTCATGTTTTCTTAACTTCTTAGAAAATATTCTTGTCCATAATTGTCCTATGCAGACGACTCATAGAAACCAACTCTTCAGTCACTTCAACCTTGGCATTGACTCATCAAATAAATCACAATAACCAGGCAGTATCGGTAACATCTTTTGACACATCAAGAGCCAAGGAGAACAACTCAGAATCATTTGCCTTGGTTTTTTATTGACTAATGATGTTGTTCTCAATGTTCTCGATTCTTTGAGCAACTGTTCTTGCCAAAAGGCTAATTTAATAGTCTTAAGCAAGTTTACTTTGGACACATTTCTTTAGCTGACGAATCAAAAACAATTTAATTAACTCACCATTGGCAAATGGCTTTCCTTGCTTGGCTAACAAATGAGCCACTCAGAAACTTACTTTGGCTGCAGCTTTATTTTCATTTTTTAATTTTTGTAAAGAAATTCTGCTGTGATGAGATAACTTGTTTTAAATTTTCTAACTTTTCTGGCCACTGCATTCCTATGAATTGAAAATATTGTGGTGAGCGCTTAGTGTGGTAATTCCACCGTGTATAATATTCTTTCAGAGCAGCTACAGGGTCTTTGCATTTTAGACACAATGCTTTGCCATCTAATTCGATAACAATCCATACTCCTCCGTGCCTTAAACACATGACGCTTGAAGTCTCCTTTTTTGTTGTTCCGACGTTATCGGTATGCACGGGTAATAAAAAATTTTGAAATATTGTGGAATGACAGTATGTGTGGCATTCAAAATGTTGGTGGTAATAACTATCACTACAATTTGTAACGTGCTGAGCAGTAGTGCAAAACGATGAGAGCACTGCCTAGGTCTCTGCTGCTACAGCTCAACTCTGCCATTGTAATGTGGAAGGCACCATAGACAAATGAGTGAGTACGTGTAGGCACGTTCCCATAAAACTCTATTTCTGCACACTGAAAGTTGAATTTCATGTGATTTTCATGTGTCACAAAATAGTCTTTTGATTCATTTATTATTAGCCGTTAGAAAATGTAAAAACCATTTTTAAGTTGCAGTCTGGATTTGGCTTGTGGTCCGAATGTGCGACCTCTGAGGAGATTCTCAGATCAGTTAGTTAACCCAGGTTTGCCCATTCCTAATTTTATAAACCACATTCAAACCTGTCCTCAGCTTATAATCTTTCTCATTTTACCATTTAGATTTTAAAATTAAGGACAGTATTTTACTGACTCAGAGAAAACAAAACTTTTTTTACCATAACAAGAATTTTGGATTTTTTTCTTTTTTATTGAGGTATATTTGACAATTTAGAATTATATATATTTAAGGTATACAATTATTCAATTGATAATTCGATATACATATACATTGTGGAAAAAAAATCACATCCAAACTAATTAACCTATCTGTCTATTCAGATAGTTAACACTTTTTTTGGGTGGTGACATTAAGATCTACCCTCTTAGCACATTTCAAGTAAAAAGTATTGTTAACTCTAGTCACATTGTTGTACAATAGATCACCAGAACTTATTCATCACGCATAACTGAAACTGGGTACCTTTTGACCAGCCTCTCCCCATTTCTCCCTCCCAAGTCCCTGGTAACCACCATTATACTCTCTGCTTCTATGAATTTGACTATTTTAGATTCCACATATAAGTGAAATCATGTAGTATTTTTCTTTTTTTTAATCTGAAAAAAAATTTATTGATGTCTCTCTGGAAGTGAATCAAGTGAATGTACGGCAGCAAGAAACACAGCATTGAAGATCAGCTATACACCATTATAAAGTAAATTATAAAAAAGAAATACAAAGACAGTGAGAGAGTGAGAAATACTTACAAAATACGTTCAGGGGCTGTAATGCAACGTGGACTGACCGCACAAGACCCACAGCTGCATGAGACCTAAGGCTGGACGCTCGTGGGGCTGAGAGAATTGGTGAGGATGGGTCAGCAAATGCAGCCCCTTTAGAATAATACTTCCTGGCCCCCGATTGCATGGGTCCCAGAACTCCAGGTGCAGGGGAACCTTCCTACAGCTGAAGCATGCATGGGACACAAAGAGGATGGTACATCGTCTGATCGGGAAGAGTTTGGAAAAAGCCCCTCATCTCCTCATCTCCTGGTGCTCGGGTTCTCCCCACCGGCCTCTTTCCTAACGATCTCCCCACTTGGGGAATCCGCACCTTCAACATCCTGTTTCGAACAGTTTGCAATTTGGAGGATGAAGGGGAAGGGGGGGAACCAATGAGAGACAAGCCCTAGGTGTTTGGACAGGCATCATGTAGTATTTTTCTTTCTGTCTGGTTTATTTCACTTAGCACAATGTCCTCCAGGTTCATCCATGTTGTTTGCAGATTGCAGGATTTCCTTTTTTTTTTTAAGGATGAATAATATTCCATTTTATACATCCCCCCCCACCAACGCACAAACACCATATTTCCTTCATCCATTCATCTATTGACAGACATCTAGGTTGTTTCCATCTTGGCTATTGTGAATCTGTGAATAATGCTGAAAGGAATGTAGGGGTGCACTCTGTGAGACCCTGGTATCATTTCCTTTGGATGTATACCCAGAAATGGGACTGCTGCATCGTATGGTAGTTCTATTTTTAATTTTTTGAGGAACTTCCATACTGTTTTTCATAAAGGCCATACCAATTTATACTTCTACCAACAGTGTACAAGGGTTCCCTTAATAAGAGAGAATATATAGACTATCCATTAAAATTTGAAGCCAGATGACCCATTGTTACTAGCATTGTCAACTGACTTTTAAATTTTTTTATAATTAGAATTTTGGTAAGACAAATTATCTTCCCAGTGGCTCGTAATAGATAAAAGGTATGTTCCTGACTCTGGGAGCATAATTAAAGGATCCTCTCAATTTAAATGGCTCTGAAATAAGACCCTAAAAATAGACAACATGTAGCAAAACGTTTAGACAGTTAGTGTTGTTCCTCTCCTTTGGAGTGATTAATTTTGAACCAACATGTAGCAAAGAAAAACAATTCTTTTCAGAAATATTTCTATTTTTTGGTGTTTCCTAGGAATTAGAGACTGAAAACTCATATTTGCAAGTGTAATAATACTAACCAAGGAGAGTCAATGAAAATTACATTTGGTTACCAGATATATTATTAATGAATGTTGGGCTTTTCATTTTTTACTTTAAGGTATAAAAGGATGCCTATTACTAACAGAGTAATTTTCATTTTCAAAGCCACTTATCACACATTTATTGGTGTTGCATGTTAGTTTCCCCCCATTTTGCACATTTAATATTGCTACTTCAGAACTTTTTTTAGCCACTCCAAAAATTTTGTCAATGACCCTTAACAAAATGTTAGCTATTGCCAAAACACTACTTCTTGCAGCTATGGTTTTATACTTGCAGCCGAGTTCTTTAGCAGTACATTAATGTCAATAAGCAAATGAGGTGATGATTGGCAGCTATAGCTACAAGTCAAAAGGGAAGAGACAAATTAATCAGAGATGATTTATTATATATATTTTATATATTGCTTTATAAATGTGGATAGAGGCCAAGATTTTTCCTTTGGCAGAGCAGAGTGTATTTAATGTTTTTGCCTATGAGTCTGAATTTTTGGCTTAAATTTTTGTGCATATGAATACCATTAATTGTTTATTCGATTTTGAAAGGAAAAAGGCTATTATGTCAAAATCGACATTTTTCAGAGGAAGGAAGATTTTTTATCAATGTATTTGGTAAAGTAAATTAGTGCAGTCTTAGCTATAAAATTTTTAAGGAAAAATTTTAAAGCAAAGCAGTCATATGATCAGATAAATTGAGTAAATTATGCCAAAGATAAAACAGCTCCGTTACAAATGAGAATCTGTGCAGACAACTGACTGAGATGTTTTAAATTTTATTTGTATAAAAATGCTGTTCAGTGTCTAATGATTTTCATTGTTCATATTATCCTGTACTTTAGAATAATAAGATAAGCTTGAGTATCTCATTAGTTCACTTTCAAAACGGATCATTTCAGGACACTGCTGAATATCATGGAAGGTTTGGGTAAATAGGTTTGTGTCACAGCCTCTACGAAATTATTAGACGAAAATAAGCCTGGAAGATAAGCTATCATCATCTATGTGCTGAACACTAAAAATCCATCCTCATGCTATGAAATGACATCAGCTCGGGTGCGTTGTAAACTCTAAAATTACATGCATCTGCAATTAAACTGTAAACTGCATTCACACTGTTATTTACTTTTCCTTTATACTGTCTCAGTAGTTACCCCAAATAAGATTTATTTACTTAAAGTTTGTTTAGTTTGTTATTTAAAACAAACCAGGGAATTCCCTGGAGGTCCAGTGGTTAGGACTCCACACTTTCACCGCTGAGGGCCCCGGTCAGGGAACTAAGTAAGGTCCCACCAGCCATGCAGTACGGCCAAAATAGTAATAATAACAAAATAAAATAAAACGAAGTTTGATACAGTGTTTTCCTACTTTTATTTATAAGGTGTCATGTACCTTATTTGCTTTTTGTAGAAGCCAATTCCTTCATTACCAATAAGCTCCTAAGTTGTTCCACAGTTCTTCGTCACACCCAAACTACTTTTAGTGAGCTAGAATGGAATAAATGACACAAGATGAAACACATTCATCTATTCATTTAGTCAGCAGTATATACTGACAACAAAAATGTACTGACATCTGTGTGCTAGGCAAAGATGCGGCGGGGGGTTACAGAATGTATATAAACAACCACAGAGCAATTTTCAAAAATGGTTATATGCAAAGAAAATTTTATGGTGAATAAGCATAGGATACAATGGATTCAACAAAGTTAGGTTTCTTTACTACTGAACTTCAGAACCTTTAATATCTAATGGACACTGTGAAGGTGGGATAGAGTGAAGATTTGTAGTGTTTGCCAATTTTCTGCAGAATACCTGTAAACATTTCTTGGAAACTTTAGTTTCTCAGAGCACAGTTTGGAAAATGCTGCTAAGCAGCATTATATGCTGTATTATCAAAAGTATTCACTGCAATAATTTTTAATATATTTGCTAAAGATTATACATTATGATTTGTTTCTAATAAAAATATTTTTAATTTTTATTTAAGAAGATTAGGAAGTTGACTAAATACTTTGATGGTATGAATTTTAAAAAAATATTTCTGAGCATGATTACTTTATATTTTGGCCCATAATTTCTAACTCAATTTTTATTCTTATATTAGATTTTTAGAATATGTGTTTACTATTGGTTTCCTAAAATCCTGTGAAATATGAATCATGGTCTAGTCATTGGAAATGCCTAAAGGAACTGCTGTACCATCTGATTATTTTTAATATTTTTAATATTTAATTCAGTATTAATAACACTGAATGGCAGTAGAATTTCACTGTCAAGTTGCTTTATTTAATATTTGTGCCAGCCCATAAACAATTCTAATCATCAATTGTGGAGTAATAGAAAAAAGTAGAAATTTTAGATTAACTTCTGATCAGTGACTATTTTAAAAATATTTAATATGTAATATATTTTTTAAAAGGTATAGTACCAACAATTCACTACTATCATCTGTTGTTAAAGTCTTTTAATAAAGGAATGTAATTTATTATGAGAATTGTTTCTTCCCTAATAGATACTTTTATATGAACTCTATTAGATGTTAGTTACATATATATACATGTATTTATTTGTCTCACAGAAAAATATGTGTTTATTTTGTTAAACTTTTTTTTAAGTGGGAAGTTATATTTCAGCAATATGTTCTATAGAATATTTATGAATTGTTGCTAAGATTACAACAACACAAGCTAGAGAACTGTTAATACTAACACACATTCTGGCATACCATTCTTCTTACTTGAGATGTTTTTGCTGACAGATACCCCAAGTAAAGAACTGATAGTGTTGAAGCCCTGCTAACTTGTTTAAAAGTCTTAAAAATAATTGCACCCAGTAAAACCTAAAATAAATATTTATACATTTTTATAATCAGAAGGATTTGTAAAGTTGAAAGACCTTTAAATGTGTGTTTTTAGCATACTTTATCCTTACTGTTTGTCAGCAGTGTCTGACCATGTGTATCTACCCAGAAAACAGAAACACTGTTAGACTATTAGATGACTGTTCAGCTTCTGTCTTTTAAAATATCTTCTGATTTCCCATCTATGGGCACTCCTTGCCAAAATCAAGGGTCTCATTTCTTAAGCTGGGTGCATCAGTTTTACCAGTCTCGAGTCTGAGTGGCACAGGCGCATAATCTAGTCTCATGCCTCAGTGCCTTCTGTCCTTCTGAACCTCTGTAACAAGCCACTAGCTTCCGTTGTAACTGTAGCCTTACATTCTCCCTCATAAATCAAATTAGGCCATCTATTTTTTAATATTTTGAACGTTAAAATACCAAATGTTAAAGAAGGTGAATTTTTAAGCCCAGTGGTACACTGATGTGTTTAAAAACCAGCTCTCTGGCAGAGGGGGAAAACCCCTGATTTGTAGTGCTTTCCAATTTTTGTCTTATAAATTCTCCCACTGTGACTGATTTCAAGCTATCAATGTGAAGTCCCTCAAGGCGAGTTGGGATGAGATGCACACTTTGCTCTTTTGAGTTGTTATGAACTGGCTCTAGTTCACCACTGCCAGGTGACGTTATTAAACGTTGATCTCATAATTTCTGAGAAATAGACATAATAAGCTATTGCTAGTTTTCCTCCAGAGGTGTAATCAAGTGGTCCTTCAAAATCTATGAAATTCTTCCTTGCCATCGAATACGTTGAAAGAATAAAATTCAAAAGCATTTTTTCTAAACTAATATTCAGTAATCAGTAGGAGAATTAAAAATATTAAGAAGAAAAACTTTGAAAAAACTCACAAGGAGAAGCCAGTTGTTTTTGCTAATGTAAAACTGACACTGGTCATGTACGTTGATAGAGAGCATTGTGTGTTTGTGGGATTATAATTTTAAAAACCATTTCCCTATATTTCCATGGACTGAAAATTATATCCCCAGATAAATTGTGACATTTCCTTTCCGCATGTTGGTGCAATTTTACATTATGAAATTGTCATGTAGATTCATTACACCTATTTTCCAGACACAAATGACCATAACTCAAATATGCACCTATCATATATCAACCTCTAAACTACATAAAAAACATCACTAACGTATATGCAGGCACATTGATAAGATATTTACACGGTTTTGTTATAACAAAGACTCTTGGCTTGGGACCCTCAAAATTTTTACTTTTGATATTTTTCTGCCTCAGGTACCAGATTTTTGTCCTGGATATGGAAGCATTTGTGTGCTAGCTTTATCAGGTTGCAGTGAATAACAACCTCAAAAATGTCAGTGGCTTTCAATAACGTTTATTTCTTAGTCACGTGGCAAGTTGGCCTCTGTGGGCTGTTGGCTGTGGCTGTCCTTCAAAATGTGGTTCAGGTTCAGGTGTGCCCCACCAGGACCCAGGCTGACAGAGAAGGCCTTACCTGGAGTACGCCCTGTGGTGGCAGAGGGCGCGGATACGGGAGAACTGACAGCAACGGGAAATGCATCTAAAAGTGTCTTAAGTGCTCTATAGTAGGTCCTTGTTGGTTACGGGGAACTCTGCTCAGTGTGATGTGGCAGCCTGGATGGGACGGGAGTCTGGGAGAGAATGGATACACGTATATGTATGCCTGAGTGCCTTTGCTGTGCACCTGAAACTATCACAACATTGTTAATTGGCTATACTCCAACATAAAATAAAAAGTTAAAAATAAAAATAAAAAATAAAAGCGTCTCAGTGGATATACTGCTCATCAAGTCTGTTCACATTCTGTTGGACAGAGCAAGTCATGTGACCAAGCCCAGTCGCTAGACAACAAGGCTACTCATCCTGTTGGAGCTATGGTTAAGTCATAGCCCACAGTGTTGGGAGCAGATAATTCTGAACAGTGATACCACAATGTACCACACATATTTGCACTCACTATGAGTAGCCAGAGGATGTCAAAATAATATGAAAGGAAATAACATCTTAATGTTTAAAAAAAATCTATTACTGATTATATTGGCTTAGGTTCAGGATTTTTAGAAGGATCCTTACTCTTTGTATTTCATTTTTTGGAAAATAAAATAAATTTTTCCCAAATATCACTATCACCTAATTCTGTAGGAAATTAAAAATATGATAAACTCACAGAAATATTCCTAGATAAGTGATGGTGTAGTAATGGAAATAACAGAGGGGAAACGGGAGTCATGAGACCACAGTCTGGACTGTGCTTCTTTTTGGCTGTTAATTCAACTTTTCTGAGTCTCAGTTTTCTCATCTGTGAAACAAGAAAGTTGTTCCACAAGTTTCCTAAGGTCATTCTTACTATAAAGCTCTCATTCTAATGCTTTCTTATCATCATCTAATTAACAAAGCATATCCTTCTGCAATTTTTATTATAGTTTAACTCACTGTTTTTTTTTAAATTGTGGCAGAGCGATAGAATTTTACTTTTCTTTTATTCATATTGTGCCCGATTAAAAAATAGATTTGAGACAAAGTAATAGAATGCAATCCTACTTGTTTTTATCTTAATATTTAAACTACTATTCTTCCATTACTCTGAGATTTACTGGTTTAAACATCATTATATATAAGAATCATCTGGAAGCTTGTTTAAAATGTAAATTTCCTGTCCCCAAACCCATGGAGATTCTGAGACTAGATAGAACCCAGAAAACTACATTTTAAACAAGCACCCCAGGTGTCCAAACTAGTCTAAGCAGTACAAATCCTATAAATTATTTTGATAATAATAATTTTTTTAAAACCCACATACTGGGATACTATACACTTAGCATAATAATTTAAAATTAGTTATTAATACCATGCTTCTCAGTTATACATTCGTTATTTGGTGTTTGTATTTTGTCTTTGTGAATTTAGTTTTTTTATCACCACATTTAGTGCATGGGACCTCTGTAAGTGATGGAATTATTTCATATATAAATTTTAGAAATGTGGAAACTAAAATATCTTAATATTCCTTTGAAGTAAAAGTGCTTTGATTAGTGTTAGCCTTCTCCAAATGCATACAGGGCAGATCCATCTCAGAATGAAATGAAACTGAAATACTACAAACTTAGAACTACTGTTGGATTATTACATCCAGTCCCCTGCTTCTTCCCTTGTTTCCTTTCAATCTAATTTCCATATCTATATACTTCTTTTAACATGTACTCACATCATGTCATTTCTCTGCTTAAAATCCTCCAGAATAAAACCCAGAGCCCTTATCCTATCAGATCTTAGTTCCTCAACAGTCCCCCTCACTCTCAGCATCTCGCTCCTTAATGAAATGCTCTTCCCCATATATCTTCACCATGCCAGCTCTCACTTTCCTTAGATCTCTGCTCAGATATTGTCTACACAGAGAGGTCCTTATTGACCATCCAAAATAAAGTAGCATAGTCTCTTCCACCCATCAATCACTGGCCTCCATACATTGCTATATTTTTGTTCATAAAAGGACTATTATGACTATGGCACTTATGACTATTTGACAAACTATGGATTGATTTATATCCACCCCGCTTTCATTTTTAGCTCTATAAGCACAAAGACTGCTTTGTTCATTGTTAAGTCTCCAGGGCTTAGAATAGTACCTGATACATAGTAGGTACTCAATAAATATTTGTTGAAAAAAATTTTGGAGATTATCCACAGCTTGGCCTGTCTCTAGTATAAGGGAAGACTATTAAGATCCAAGTTTTATAAAATAGGCAATATTTTAAAAGGCAGTTTTATTTTTTCTTAATTTCCCATCTATTTTGAAAGTCATTTTAATGTATTACTTTCAGATTTATCATCTCTTTTGCAAACTCTCTTCTTTCCATCTTTTTCTTGTCTATTTTTTAATTATGTGTGATACTTTATTTTAAATGGTGGCAATTTAAAGTGGATATTTCATTTCAACAAGTTTTAATTACTTAATTGAATATGAAACTCCAACTATGAATTCAATGTTGGTGAAAGGCACGAGATTTACATTCCCATAAAACTGAGCACTTATCTTCACGTGAAGCATACACAGGATAGTATATGAATGGGTAATAGCATTCAGGATTTCCTCTGAAAACTAGAAACCTTCTTGATTAAAAAACAAACTAAGAGGATAATTTATTCCTCAGCATCCTCTGATACATGCCCGCTAAAACCAACACATACACTGGTAGAGGTTTTTCTGCCATAAAAATAAGCCGACTGGAACAGAACTGAGGTTATTCAGACAATAGGTCCAAAGCACTATGAAAACTGAAGGAAACAAATAGCTGTTGAAAAGTTTACAACATTTTTAGTAAAATAAGATTAAAACACATTAAAACAGTCCACTTATTTGGACATTTTCCCCACCCGAGACTAGACTTCCCTGCTTGTCACTTACTGCCTGGCCTGGTGCCTCAGTATTCCCTATATGACAGTACACTGTCAGGTATGAAGGTTTGGGTCACTTCACCAGGTAAAGAACCAGGACCAGCAGAGGTGCTCGCTAAAGGCAAAGGGAATACGGAATAGGTAGTGGAAGGAAGTAGTCATGAACACCAGCCAGGACCATGTGACCAGTTACAGAAATAAGGACTGAAATTGTCATATTTCTTCCTTATTTTGCTATGAATATGTTTGTGTGTGTGTTTGTATAGCAAATATCTTTGTTTCTTCCTTCTCTTATCTCCTTATCAGGTAATATAAGATGTACTGTCTTTATATCATAATATTTAAGTATTGTTAACTTTCCACTGTAGTATTTAAGTTAAGGATATCAGGAAGAGTAAACATCGTCTAAGGACTTTGCATCCTCTCCTCAGGAAAGGGTTAGTGCATTTTTGGTTGTATGCAGAATAATTGTATCATGTTAGGTGGAATTGTGACCTTCTTATTGTCTTTATTTGGAGATAAGTATGGTCTCAGGAGATATGTATGGATGCCAAGTTGACAAGGAGTACATTTGGAATGGTTAATTGTACATGTCAACTTGGCACTATGGAGTGCCCAGATTTTGGGTCAAATATTATTCTGGGTGTATCCTTTGTGTTTGGGTGAGATTAACATTTAAATTGATGGACTTCGAGTAAAGCATAATGCCCTCCCTAAGGTAGGTGGGCCTTACCCAATCAGTTGAATGTCTGAATTGAACAAAAAGCTTGGCCTCTCCCAAGCGAGAGAGAATTTCTCCAGCATACTGCCTTCAGACTTCATTTGCAACACTGGCTCTTCCTCTTCCTACTGCAGACTACCTTTGGGCTTCAACTGGAAAACTGGTCCTCCTGGGTCTCCAGCCTGTCAGTCCACCCCTACAGATTTTGGACTTCCCAGCCTCCATAATCCCATGAGCCAATTCCTTTATGTATGTATATACATACATACATATATATCCTTTCTCTGGAGAACACTGCCTAATCCAAGAAAGCTTATGACCTACATATTATATACAAGAAAATAAAAACATTTTATTAACTAGATTCAAAGTATTGTGTATGTAATAATGACGTCATACAATCACTCAAGGCTAGCAGAAGTTTGCATTACTTATACTTTTCTATCGCCATGCTCTTGCCTACCTTACAAACATCTACTTTATTTTTTAATAAACGTCATTTTTGTAGGACATTTGCTTTTTTATGAACTTGAGACCCAGAATATTCAAGTTACTTTATCACTACAGACATTTTTTTGTAAATTCTATAAGTTAACATAACACTGATGCACAATGAAACCCATTTTCAACTTTGCGTATTACCAATAATGGTAACAATTTATTTCTTACAAAATAGTAGAAAATGTTTCTGTTGTATATAGTGCTAATATCTGTAGGCTGAATACAAGCTAGGAAGGAAAATAAAAATCATATTTAAATATGTTGGTGACTACAGACATAAAATCAATTACATATGAAATTGAGCCACAGAAAAAAGTACAAAATTATGGGATATATTTTCAGAATCATTTCAGAAACTTCTGTGAGTTATCAGGGCTCTGTAGAACAGTTTACAAAACAACATACAAGAAATTAGAGTATAACATTTGTAGGCTTCCTACAAGGAAAAAAGCAATTTTTGAAGTTCCTTCAAGGACAAAAGATAATGGATGTTTTTATAGTTTGCATCTGGACTAACTCTATTAGCATCATTAGTGGTAATGTATTCCAGAAGCCATTTAATGTAATTATGCAGATAATATTTTTTCGTTAAGAATGTTGTAGAATTTCAAATAAGTACATTTTTTAGATGAAATCTTTTAATCTTCTAAGGGTAGTTTCCTAGAAAGGTCTATTACCTCTACAGTAAGAAATAAGGAAACAGTAGGGTAAGAGACAAATAACCTTCTCTTTTGTAACTCAAATATTGATATAACCTATTTCTTTAAGTTGCTAAGTCAAGATAGAAGAGAAAAAGAGCTCTCCAAGTATCCTTACTTTAAGTCATAGCCAACAGATGATTAAAATACAAGTATTACTGTATTAAAAGTACATTGACTATAGTAGACACTTTATTTTATTCCATTTATTTTGTCTATTCAAGCCACATATTACCCCTTCCTGAACCACCACCCTGATTTTCTTTAGGAACACTCAACTCTCAGACTCTCAGGACATATGGTTTGGATGCAGCTGATTCCTTGGTTTTAGAAGTTGGCATGTGAACTCAGGACTGACCAGAGCATTGCAACCCTCCTTACACACACCTGTACACACACACACACACACACACACACACACACACACACTTACTGTTTAAAAAGATGGGCAATAAGACTAGTTCTGGGCCTCAGGTGGAACTCTTTGAGCTAGGGCTCCTCATGGTACAGAGTACAAACTTACAACTTCAAGCCAGCAGCTCCAGGCACCAGAATGCATTCAGCTGCCAGGAGAGGAAGTGAGCCAGACTCAGTCCTGCTGACGCTTTTTGTCCCCCCGGGATTAAGTCATTTCAGAAGGGTTATGTTGTCTGATCCAATAAACTCCCATTTTTGTTTACTTTGGGGTTTTGTTTTGATTTTGAGGGCTTAAAAGCCTGTTTGATTGAATTTCAGTTAGCTGCAAATGGGAGTATCCTAATAGTCAGATCCTACTATTTTGAAGAAATAAGCAACTCCTCCTCCCAACCATTTCCTATAAACAGCAAGTTCTCTGTATTTTCCATTCATTCCCTCTGTAGAGTACCATCCCACTTCTTCCTGCCAGATCCTGTCTTCTCATTTTATTAAACACTGCTAAATCATTTTCTTACCCTACTCTTCCTAGCTTTGAATTCTCCTCCAACTAATGATTCTGAGTCAGCTGACACATAATACCTATCTGTTTCTGTTGTTCTGGAAATTGGTATGTGTTTGTGTACTTGGATTATAAACTCCTCATGTTAAACATAAATAATACTGATATCAGAGGAGTTCAGGGCTCCCCACACGCTTAGGGAGTCACTTGGACTGGTTGTGTGAAAAATTTCATCTAGTGTAAAGTCTCTGTTCATATTAGACATACCTTGGAGGATTGTGAGTTGGGCAGGAATGGCACCCCAAGAACTTAAAAAATATTTGTTTTTACTGTGATGCAGAACTGGTAAGACTTCCCTCTGTGGACATTTTCCTACGACTTCACCTTACCGCGCAAATGTGCCTGAGCTATAGCACAAGCCCATTCTCATATTACCTTGTTTCAGTTATTTATTCCTGCGTTGTAACCACCTCACAATGTCTGGCTTAAAACAATGATGATTTATTATTCCTCTTGATTCTGTGGATGGTCTGGGCAGTTCTGATCTTGTGTGAGCGTCCTTGTGGCTGCATTCGGCTAGCTGACTGGCTGGGCTTGGGCTCAGTCAGGTTGTTGGCTGAGGCATCTCATCTCTCCTCTCCCCTCAGAGGTTCCAAGCGTGCAAAAATAGAAGTGACAAGGTCTTTTGAAACTTACCTTGTAAGCCATGTAGAGTCATGTCTATGGCCGCGTTTTCTTGGTAACAGCAAGGACCAGCCCAGCTTAGGTAGGAATGGTGGTGGGGGAATAACTCTACCGCCTGATGGGAGGAGTGGCAAAATCTCATTGCAGAAAGGGTGTCGGATGGGGGTTACAGTGTGACGAGCTTTGGAAACAATCTACCTCCCTCTTGCTTTTATTTATAATGGAGAAAGAAACTAGTACACTTTTAATTTCCAAATTGTCGTGATGCATATAGTAGAATCCTTCCTGAACCATGTAATACTTATAAAAGTACTCCAAATGAAAAATAATGCTTTCTATTTGAAAGTACGTATTTCTGAAGGGCCAAGTATTAGGACATACAGTTATTTATAAGTACACATACATTCCAGTCTATTTTCTTTGGCTTATATATACAACCAAGCTGATAATTTGTAAAATATAGAGATTTTGCTCTTATTGAAAAAGGCAAAAACACATTGTAATTACTAATTCTGCCTTTTACTCTGCTCTGCAGAGCTTCAATTTTTGAAAACATAACTGGTTTGGAAGAGCCATACAGGCCTTTGAACCAATATGTTGCATTATGTAAGTCTGAAAAGTATAGCAGTGTACCCAAGATGCCTTTTGCATTTGAGATATGTAATATTGTTTCTATGAAGTGTGGTTTATTCCAAAGTTTTATATCATTTATATAAAGTTTTAACACATAAAAAAATAGAAATGCATGTGTAAAAAATATGTAGAAAAATATTTTTAAATTCATGGATGGCAAAACTGTATTCAGGATAGCAGTCACCTCTGGTGGGGAAGAGAGGAGAAGGCCACCAAGGAGCCATAACTGAGGGGTGAATAACATATTGGCAATGTTTTATTTCTTAAATGGTGTGGTAGGTGTGCAGGTATTTGTTATATTTTTCTTTTGATCTTTCTGTATGAAATACTGCAAAATTATAAAGAGAACGGTATCCATTAGAGTTATCAGCTGATTAAGATAGCATTCAAATCTATGCTACCTGAAACTCTCTCAGAAATATTTTTTAAATTGGTTTCTAAAATGTTGCCTCACTATACAGATTATTCTGATAATGCAGCCCCCATGCACTATCATTTCACAATACCCTTTTCTCTTCTTTCCAAATTAATTATGGTAATGACAAGCAGAGAGGAGGCTCCACTGTACACATACATCTTCCAACTCGGAGCCAAAAGCCTGTCCCGTCCACTTATTTGCACCTGAGAGGTTTTTTTTATACGGCATATTTGTAAAATATTGCAGGGGGTGGGGTGGGCTTGGAGTAGTAGGTCTACATCTAAAAAAAGTGCTTGTGAAAGTACTCCAGAAAACTTTCTCTTAACATATTAGGACTATATCTTATTCTGACAAATATTGCAGAAAATAGTTGCTCATTTTTCTCCCAAGAGCCCCCAAATATTAATTTCTAACAAACTTTTTCAGGTGAAAAGTTCTTTTCTGAATATTACTTAGGATGCTTCTAAGAAAAAAAATCAAGGTCCTCTGCTTAGCTTGGTTTTAAATGGGAAATAGCAAATAGAACCACCAGGGAATTCCCTGGTGGTCCAGTGGTCTTGACCCCAGGTTCAATATCTGGTCGGGGCCAAAAAAAAAAAAAAAAAAAAAAGAACCACTGTAGGTTGACTATCAGTGTCACACAAAAGAGGAAAAGATATGATGTGGAAGGAGGTTTGTGCTCTGTCGTTTAAGTCAGGCAGTCTCAGTTCCTTTATAGTATATTCAAGAGAATATTGACATACTTGTATTCCACTGGCCTCTTCAAATTGCCTGCCTTTCCTCCTAACAAAAAGTAATCCAGTATACCATTCCTATCTTTTGAAGGCTAGGAAATCTTAGAAAGGGGTTTCTGCACTTTAATTGGGAAGTAGTATTAAATGTAAACAAATATCCCCAAATCTAACCCCTCCTAGTTTTAGATGACTTAACATGTTAAGGAAGGAAATTTAACGGATGCCTAAATTTCTTTAAAATAGACTCCTTTCTTTAACTCCCTTGGAAGCAAATAAAGATTTGGATGAAAATATATGGTAGAAGATACATGAAAAAAAGAAGTGATATGGCTCAAGCAGGCCTCCTTCTGGGAAGTTACAGGAAGCCTGGCTGTGGGCCTTCTGTAAAGGTTTCGCAGCCCGTGGATCCCGCCTACTACGTATGAAAAATGTGTGGCCTCTGATTTATGTTCATTTTCTGTTCCTTCCTATTCTCTCCAGCTCAGTTAACAGAAACACCATTTAGGAAAGAGTCTCGCATATGGTAGGTAGGTGCTTAGTAAAAATTTCTTGAATTGAAATTAAGTTGATTTTAGTAGGGTCTGCCTTAGAGGTAGGTTCAATAGACAGACAAATGTTGCTGAGAAAGCTGCTATCCTGATGGCTTCATGCGACTCTGTGTGTGTGTGTGTGTGTGTGTGTGTGTGTGTGTATGAGAGAGAGAGAGAGAGAGAAGGAGGGAGAAACTAGTGCAAGTAGCACATCTGAAACTGAACACAGTTTCTGCAATTCTCCTTGCTTCCCTTTTCTCTGTCCTGGGCCAACTGATGCCACCCAGGTGTAATCATGGCCTCACCATTCTCTCCCTCCTTGCCATCGGCTGCTGTCTCTTTCAGACTTCTCCGACCACTGCGTAGTCAGGGCCCTCCCGCAGGTCCCCAGCTAACCTTCTTGCTTTCTGTCCTCCCAGACCTACCCAATGCACTGCGCCGACTCTCTTCCTTCCTGAAGCCTGATATTCATCGGATCACTCGTCTACAATGGCTCTTAATTGCCTTTCGAATCTAATTAAAACTTCTTCAAGACCCTCTACTAATTAACTCCATAGGAAGCTCCTTAGCAGCCTTCTCAAGCCGGGTGCCGGCTCCAGTGCTCTGGCCCAGGGACCAAACCAGCTCACCCTCTGCCTTTTCTGCTTCCCCGTCTCACCTTGGGCCAGTCGCCTCCTACCTAGAGGGCCCACTCCACTTTCTTTTTTCTGCCAAAGCACTCTCTCTCTTTTTAACAAAAAGAGTGCTAAATTACCTTTCCCTTCCAAATTTGATTATTCCAACTAAGGATCCTAATCGATGGAACTAGGGTGTGTCCTTTGGGAAACGCGTGTGGGTTCACGTCCAGGCATTAGCAACGCCTTGTTGCGGGAAGCAGTGCCCACATATCTTGGTTCAGGACTCCACGCACTTGGTAGAAGTCCTGCGGTCCGGGGGCTAGTGTTTTGGCTTTTCCTGCAAACAGGTGACAGTGCATCTAGTGTGCAGTCCTTGGCTCCCGCCCAGAGGCCGTCCGGCTGCCCTCTCGCTTCCCTTCCCCGCCCACGAGGCGCGCTGCCCTCGGGGCTTTCGGCAGCCTCCGAAGCCCCTCTGCCCCCATCGTGGCGCGGCGGGACCAGGGAAGGCTCAGGGGCCTCCAGGCGTTCAGAAGGAAACCATCTAGGCGAGAGCTGTTGGATCACGGCTGGGGCCGGCGGGGAGCGGATCGCGGGACCTCAGGTCATTTCCCGGCCGGGCCACCTCCTCGTCTGCGCGGGGCGGCTTCTCCGGGTCCCGGGGATGCGGGATGCTGGGGCCCCCGATGCTCCGCTCGGCGTGGCGGCTCCGGCCCCTGACCGATCGCCTCTCGCCTCCCCACTTGAACTCCTGGGGAGACAAAGTGTTTGTAAAACTTGGCCCTGGCCCAGCCCCGGCCGCCCCACGTTACCAACAGGAAGAGGGAGTGCAGCTCTGACCGGCCCGGGGCGAGCCTCGCTCCGCCTGCACATCGGGCGCCCCGGGCCTGCCCGCGCCTTCGGGGCTCCCGCGGGACTCGAGCGCAGACTCCGCCTCGCCCGCGCCCGACCCGCACGTGGGACCCCAGCTCCGGCGCGGCCCCTCCCGGCTGCGCGCCCCAAGGGGGGGCCTCCCGGGGCCAGCGAAAGGAGGCACTGGCCGGGCCACTCCTTAGGGTGGTGGAAGGACTCTCTGAGTGGGACGGGGCCCCTGAGCGGCGGAGGGTACCCCGGAGTGGGGGACCGACTTCCGCCACAGCGCCTCTCCGGGCGACTCCAGAGTGTCGCAGAGCGCCTGTTGGATCCAAACCGTCTTTATTTGCAAGCCCAGTGACTGGATGTGGCCCTGGAGCGCTGGAGCTTTCCACAGGTGGGAGGCCTGTATCTATTCACGATGAACTGCTGGTGGTTAGTGCTCTTGGGGCTGCTGCTACTTTACGTGTGTGTGTGATTGGTTTTTAAGTGTATGATCCCAGTATTCCCTTCCTGACTAAGGCGGGCTGCTATAAATGACTCCCGGAGAAGGATGCAATAAACGTCAAGAGGTTGTAAGATGTCAAAGACGTGGAGTGGTTTGCAGGAGTCCTGGGATGTGGAGCTGGAGGCCCTCACGACGGTTTTAACTACAAGCCAGGGCCTGAACATCCTAAATACAAAAAAATCTCATGCAGCGGCAGCCCGGTTTTAAAGCTACTCGGAATTGGTGATGCCTTTCCTGGATAATGCAATTGAGATGGCCGTCCCTGCATTTCTCTTTCCCCACTCTGGTAGACGTAAGACTGCATCATTATTTTTAAGTTAAAAACCTTTCTTGCTGGACAATCACAGCAGAGGCCTCCACTGGCGTTGGCAACAAGAGCCCTTTCCATTAGACTCACACTTTATATGCATTCCTGGACATTATTTCACTTGAGCCTTACTTAAATCCTGTTGGAAAGAAAGAAGTGGTATTAACCACATTCTGCACAGCAAGAAACTGAGATTCGGAGATCAACTGACTCCCTCAGGTTGCTCACAGAGAAGTGCAGAGCTGGTGCACAAATGCAGGTGTTCTGACTGCAGGCCCATTTCCAAGTCCATCTACCTCCAGACCGTTGTTCTCCTCTTCTCCCTCCTTGTCATGTTACTTGGGAGAAGGCAGAGGGGAAAATCGCCATCCATGGTGAAAATGGCCTATAGAGTGAAAGAGGGACTAATTCACTGGGCTCTGAAGAAAGCAAAGCTCAGCTCTGCATGCTGAATTGACACCCCTGGTAGGTGTTGAGGGAGCGAGGGAGATGTTTTCCCTGTTTTGGAAAGTTCTTTCATGGATGGGTCTCTATTCAAGTTACAGATGGAAACTCTCTTTTGAACCCTAAAACTGAACAAACCTACTTAGATAGGAAAAAATCACAGGTGAAACCTAGGTTGAGTTAAAATAGCGTTTACTGGACACCCTTTTTCCTGATATTAACCATTGCTTCTAGCCTGGTATTCTGGTCTTGATGGCCCTGAAAAGCTGGGGCTTCTCTGAGAGACTGAAGACTTGCCCACCACAGTCCAAACATGCAGGAACCAAGGACTGGGGGAGCGTGCTTTCCTCTTAACTTTGTTTGGGAACTTTTCTGGTGTTGCATGTATGGTCTTTGCAGACGCAGTTTTTCAAACTCCTACTTAGGAACCGAATGGTTTAGAAACTACTTAGTTTCTAGAACTGGATGTTTAGAAACCTTTGTATGAGTCAGATGCATAGAGTCACCTTCACAAGCGTTTGGTTAGGAGTTGAGGGAAAGAACGCAGAGTGAGGAGGCAGAGGAGGAGGATAGGGAAGGAGAATTGGATCTTCAACAAAACATTTGAACAGATTAGGAGGCTGTAAAACCCGGAGTAATTCTGAGCCGATGCCACTGTGGGGCGCCAAAGTTCTACTCGGCTAAGGCCTGCGGCCGTCTTGGGTGCGAGGACAGAAGTCCTGGAGAACAGATGCACCGGGGGAAGAGAGGGGGGACGAAGGAGGGAAGGAAAAGGAAAGAGGGGGTGGGGCTGGGGTGTCCTTTATTCTCCAGTTAAACCCGCCTGGGAGACTGTTACATAACAAGTCTGTGAGTGAGGGAAGAGGACTTTGTTAGAAGGAAAGAAGGAGGGTGTGAGTGGGGGGAAGCTCTTAGAAAGGAAGAAACTCTCGGACCACTGAGCTGACCAAGGAGCACAGACGCTCCTCTTCGCTTCAGAAATTCTTGGGTTTCTTCTCAAACTGGGGCCACGACCTCTTTTAAAGAGGGCGAGCGAGGAGGGGAGAGAGATCTGGAGAGGCTCCGATCCCCACCATCACACCAGCTACCCCGCCCAACCTCCCCGCCTCCCACCCGCCATTTGGGGGCTGCCGCATCCGGGAAGCCGAGCGCTTTCTCCTCCGGGACGCCGCGGGGTTGCCCCAGTCCATCTGCAGCCCGGGAGGACTCCTCGGCCGGGATAAAGGGCGGCCTCCCCCAACCTGCGAGCGCCCACGATGCTCAGCCGTCAGCTGCCGGGAGGCGCTGATTTCATTCCCGCGCGGCTTTCGCTGAGGGCGGCGGGGGGCGGGGGCCGGGGGGGCGGGGGGGGGGGCGGCGGGGCGGGGGGCGGGGGGCGGGAGGCGGGAGGCGGCGGCAGAGACCGGGCTAGACTGAACGCCCCGGCCCCGCCAGGGTTTATTACATCCCCGCCACCGGCAAAGGTTAGGAACGCGCATTTAGAGATGGGATAATCCGAGTTTAAATATTAACAGTAAAAGCAGAACCGGTGGAATATTTACCTAGAAACTGAGCAGATCTCCTTCTGCCAGGGGAGAGGATCACCGAGGAGGCCCCGCTCCCAGGCCTGCGGCTCTGACCCGGCGCTTCCCCGTGGCATCGCCGAAGCCGCCCAAAGACCCACCTCGGGAGCTTCCTCGGATTGTGATTAAGCGGGGAGGGCCGCAGACCCCCTGGCTTTGCCAAGTGGATCGCAGTCTGTGGGGCTCGCTCCAAATCTTCTGCTTTGTCATATTCTCCTTTTTAAAGGGCCTCCCCGACCAACAAAAGGTGGCGAAAGTACGTTGGATCAATAGCAAAGATTGTTATTTAGATAACGAATTAATCTCCCTGTTATAATACTTTTTATAGTGAACTTTGCACCCCTTCCATAAGGAAAAAGGAATTTAAAGGGAAAAAAGTCTCAAACAGGATTAAGGTTTTAATTACAATTCCCTACCGAAATAGTATGTTTGATGAGCTGATCTTATCAATTAATAGTAACATTAAAGCTCAAGAAACAGATTCACGGGAAATATGCTTAAGGGCGTCTCTTAAAAGTAATCGCAACCGGGGAACTAGCGGGGCAGCGGGCCAGGGAGGCGGCGTCCGAGCAGGTTTCGGACCCGCGTCTGCTCGGACTCGGCCGGTGCGGGGCGCGCATCTGGGACGCAGGATGGGGCGGGGGCGGCGGGCCCAGCTCTGGGAGACGCGGCCGCGCGGGTGGGAGGGCAATAATAAATAACAGACGCCTTTTCCAAGCCGAGGCCCACATCAAAGTTGGGGCCCCGCAAGGGCCGTGCAGTTCACTGCGTTTGGGTCAGCGTTATATTCCAGGGGCAAATAAAGTAATTTGAACATGCACCAACAGTTTTCCATAAAATACGAGTTAAAAGAAGTAATAGAACTAATCACTGTCTCCTCAAATCAAGTAGAAAACATTTCAATGCACTAATTAGAGTAATTAGAATAATAAGCCTCTGCCTATATGTGGTAAGACAATGTGTACAAACAACTTTATTTAATGTATACTGGTAATCAGCGATGCGTGCCTGCTTGAATGCTTAGCGCAATAAAACTACCCTCCGTCCGCCCAAACAATCAAATACAAATTAGTGTAATGATTGTGCCTGCTGAATGTCTTAGAAATCCACAGGCAGAGGCGAGTAAATAGAAGCATCCTTGTTTGCGTGCGTCCCCGCCCGGGCTGGCTCCCGGGCCCGGTGAGTGGCCGCGGGCGGGCGCGGCGGGAGAGAGCAGGAGGCCCGGCGCGCGGGGCGGAGGCCGGGCCGGGCGCCAGCCCAGGCCTGCGCCCCGCCGGAATCCCTGCTTCTGCCCTGGCCGCCTTCCCACCCCTCCTCGGCCAGCTTCCCACCTCAGTGGCCCCGCCGCGCACCCCAGGCCCTAAGAGCCCCAGTGCCCCGCTGGGCCTCCCCTCCTCCAGAGGCGGAAGGCCTTGCTAGAACTCCCAGCGCCCGTCGACAAGGGTTTTAAGAAAGGAGTGATTTCCTCCCACCAAGCGATCCTTCCCAGGGGCCTTGGGGGACCAAGGGGGCCATCCGCCTGGGCTTCGGGTACCCACACCCCAGAGGAGAACCCCAGGCCTCGGGTGGTGTGGCGCGGCCCCTCCCCGCTCGCTGCCCTCAGCTCTGACTTGGGACGACGGGGTGCCCAGTGGGGCTCCCAGGTTCCCTTCGCTGGGGAACTGACTTTCCTCCTGTGTAGACGTAAGAGCGACTTTAGGTCCAGCAGGGAGAGATCGGTGTCCGAGGGTTTAGAGGTTCGTTTTCCTCCCAGTTTCAGCGCTGGGAGACTCGGTTCCGCTCCACTGGAGGCAGGCGGCTGAGGTCGGGAGCAGCCACAAGTTTGATGGGTGTGGGCTGAAGGGAACACGCTTCAGAACTTCGCTTACCAGCTCTCGGCTCCCTTGCTCCATTCCTTGACCCTCCCCATCTCCCCACCCCCCTCTCCCCCCAAAATAGACAAACAGGACAAGGCCAAATTATCTACTTTACAGGCAGCTTTTTTCCTCCCCAGTTTTCCTGCAGTCGCCTCCTCTGCCCTCTTCTCTTGGGGGTCCTTCTCCCACGATTGCCTCTCTCAAGCACAAAGCCATGTCCTGGGCCCAACTTTGCAGAGTCAAGCGGAAAAGCCGCGCAGGCAGAAAGCTAGGAGAGTCACTCGCCCCTGGACCCTCGACACTTAGTTGCCTCTGTGCCCCATCGCATCTCTGCCCCGGCCACGCGCGCCCCCACAGAGGCCCCGCCAACTCACCGCGACTAGGAACAACTTCCCCGGGGGCGGTGGCCGCACCCAGGGCATCTGCCCTCCTTCTTCTGACCACCAGCTCTACCCTCAGCCTGCGGTGGGCGAACCCACCAATCGCCGACCCCCGTCCGCCTCCCAGGGTCTGACTGGAAAGGGAGAGTGCTGGAACGGCCCAGAAGGTCCGGGCTGTCCACCCTCCCCCTAGGGGTCGGGGCGTCCGTGCAGCGGGAGCCGCAGAGAATCTCCATCTCTGGCCAACACTCAGGGGCAGTTCAGCGTCCCGGAGCGAAGGCCGGGGCTGGAGTCAGGGAAAAGCCGGGCTCGTCTTCCTTCGGTCGCCCCCAACCGTGCCCGCTGGCCGAGCAGCCTGGGCCTTCCTCTCGGCGGCCGGGCTCCCCGAGGTGGGGGGCGCGCAGCGGGGCTGGGGCGTCTCCCGTGCGCCGGGTGCCGGGCCGACGCCCGCGCGCAGCACACTAGCCTGCCTGGCCCAGGCGCTGTCACAACTTGGAAGGAATATTGTTAGGGCAGCAAACAAACGACCCAAAGTTGTTAATGTCAAATCATTCTCTCCAGAATCCTGTGCTGTGGAACATAAAAATCCTCGGACGGGATGAGATTTCTTAACAGGAGGAGGGAAAGAACTCCTAACACTTTCCACAAGGATTTTTTGCCCGAACCGTAAAGCCCAGTGATTTACAATGGCTAATTTGTGTTACAAACCCGCAAGAAACTTTTTCTGTTTCCCACTCTGCTGCCAAACTTTGGCCATATTTAGCTGTGTGTGGCTTTCTTCTTTCCTTCTTTTTAAACAACAAACCCAGAGGAAACAGTGGTGGGAGGAAAAATATATGCTCCAAATCAAAATGGATGCAGATTCAAATTTACTCCACAGCGAGGTTTCCTATCGCCGTCGTTCTGCACACCGAGAGTTAATCGTATACAATTTATAACAATCAAAATCCCCTCCATATTGCTCAGATGGGGTCCAAGTGCTCCCCTGTCTTTCTAAAATCAGTGACAAGTGAGTCTTTGTGGGGCATTTATTTTCTTCTTTTTTCTAGATGACAGCTCCCCATTCTGAGAGCAGAGAGCTGTTTGCCGCCAGCCACAGACCACTCCAGAGCCCAGGCTCTTCATCTGCGATCCGCGTAAGGAAGTCCCCCCGACCCCTCGCCTCCAAATCCCAGACAAAGAGCTATAAAAACTCAGAAAGACGTGGAAGAAATGAACTTTAAGATATAGATGCACTTTTACTGGTGTATTAAATAACATTTCAGACATTAAAAAAAAAAAAGAAATACATCTTAATGTTATCAACAACCAGAATTCTAGGAACAATAAGAGAGGCCAGGGTTGTTTTGATGGGATATGATATTGTGTCTAAAACCTCTAATAGCTAAGCCAAGCAGAGTTGTTGGTATGGTAAAGGGAAAGTACTACATGATAAAGTTAATTAACTTTTTTTCTTAAAAAAAAAAAAGGAGGAAACAAATTTCCTAGCTTCCCACCAAACACAAGAACAATGTGAAAATATTCTGATTTTTCTTTAACTCCACAACCAAGCAAAGCCTTAAAGAAAACTAAAAAGCCATTTTCTGGCCCTTCTGTACCCACATCTACATAAGGGTCATTGAAATAACTCTGGCCCAAGTTCTACAAAGGTGAGCAAGTTTATTCCATGATTTGCTAGCTGAGTGGCAAGCCCCTGCCACTTTTGCATTATTTCCCATCCTGAATCAAGTAGGGGCAATATGTACCAGGAGCCCTGGTTCCCTCCTAACACCATCTGCCCCCTGTTAAGAGACTATGCATCACTGAAAAAGTAAACTTTCCTGAACAGGGAAAACATTTGTATAAATTTAGCTGTACATCCCATTTAGTCATATTGTCAAGATTCATTCATAGTACTTCAAAGATGCATCTTTTTCTTTCATTTTAAATAAACACTGTCCCTTTTGCCTCACTGAAATATACAAGCAGACCCGAAGAAACACTTTTACCTTTGACCCTCACTTCACCATCCTTCTTCCTTTTTCTGTACAAGCTCCGTTCTTTACCTCATTCTTTAACTTGTCTAGGAATTCAATAGAATCTAGAACAGAGTTCTATAAACTGATTGAAAAATCAACAAAGACAAATCACAGAGACCAGTGATAAAAAGATCATTTCTCTCACCCTGCAACCCAGCACTATCCAAGCCGCTTCCACAGTAAGGCAAATGAAAGGCAAATGAATGCAGCATATAGACACACAAGGGCAGGTACCAATGTGCTCACATGCCATTTTTTCCCCATTGTTGCTGTTGCATCTCTTTATTAGTTGCTTTTGAAGACATAAGAAGATAAAAAGATGAATGCCTTTATTAAAGCCATTTCACCAACCAGTGTGTGGTTCCCACTGGCAGGAGCGGGAGGGGAAGGAGAAGAGTGCTTTTGTTGTTGAATCTGAAATATAAGGGAGGTAACTTCATGGGAACTGAGAATGTTTAGAAGTGCCAAGCATAATATTATTTATGGTCACTCCCTCCATCTGACCTTCGCATAACTCTCCCACACGATCATTTCTTCCCCATCTTACCCCATAAAATTTAGAAGTGACCTATCTTGAGGAAACACAGGAGCTCTTTCAGGATGGCCGTGCTCTGCATTATTGTCTTTAGGGAAACGAAAGGGTTGGTCGTTGTGGCTAGTCAACATTTTAGGGATGACTGCCCCACAAATTTCTCCCAGTGGCAGCCATGGAGTTTTTCACTTTAGCATGCCATACACTCCCCAAACGGGCATCAAAACTGCCCAAGTAGCTCTAGAGTCTGAACCGCAAGCATGGGTCAAAACCGTGGCGTGTCCGTTTAACACGTGATGGTTTCCAGACAGTAGCCCCTGTGGCTAAGAACAAAAAAAGCCTTCTCAAGGTCCACTCAAATGCCCTGCAGAGGGCAGATGCTGCTTGTTTTCTGCTTACAACGGAGGGGGATATTGACGCAGAACTCAAATCTATAACCAGCTTAAACATTTTACCCAACAGCATGACTGCAGTCACAAAACACTTCTTCTTTCTGTCACTTCTTGTTCAGACTATTGATAAGATCATTTGGCTGAATCTGTTTGGGACCTGGGTAATATTGACTAGGAGTTAGAAAAGATGATCAGATGTAATAAGCCCAGAAACTACCTTTCAGAATGGGCATATATACTTAAACCACTGTTCCAAGGAGGACTTTCAATAGATCAGCAAACTTGTAAACTAATGCAACACTGCTTGGATTTCTCACTAACCTTAAACCTTGTGATGTTCCGTCTATGACTATCTGAAACAATTTGTTATTAGCATCCCGGTCTTGAGTCTTTCCCCTATGTTATTTTCCTTTTTTTCATTTCTTGTTTCAGATCCTGTTTGCTTGTCTGATGAGAAATAGACACTATTGTATAAACCATTGCAAATTCCATCTTTTTCTGTAAGCCTAACAGGAACAATATAGAGGACCTACCTCTAATCACTTTGTAAACACACATAGTGCATATTGTCAGAATCATTCTTTGTTGAAAGATATTTGTTAATTATGAAAAAGAATAATCCTCTTTACTAAGCCTTGCTCTTCTGTAGGTCCCAAATTATGTGAGGACATGTGGGTAAAGATCAAAGTCCACCTGGTTCCATGGATGCTCTCCAAAAAAGCACAATCAGATAAGGTAAAGCTAACCTGGAAAGATGATGCAGGGGCACTGCAGATATTTCAGGGGACAAACACCTCTTTGTCAGACCATGAAATGGCAAACAAACTGAAGTTCAAACCCAATGACGATTTCAATGGAATACTACAGGCTTAGTGACTGCAAGGTTTGGGACTGATAGTTTTTGCAAAGAAAAGTGAATCAGAAGAGTATTCTCTCTTTAAAAAAAAAAGCTCCTAAAAGTTATAAACATGAAACCTGGCAGTATATGTATAAAATTTATTCCAAAACTTTATGAAGTATAAAGGAAGGGAAGTGTTTTACACACAACTCAACTCAGTCAGTATAAGGTCTAGGGTTTTCCCCCCTTAAAACTTGGCACTATTTTTAAAATAAAATAAAGATATTTCAATAATTAGAACAAACTATGAAGGTATTGTGCATTTCTGTTTTATGTAGATAATAAAATATTACTTTAACATAAATATATAAGGATCTCTGCGTTTTTATTTTCCCCACAAGCACAACCAAATGTACCAAAACAAAGTATTTTTAAAGAGACTGAACAAAAAAAATTACATCCCATATAGATTTTGCTCACCTACTCATTTAAAGCTACAGAAAAACAGTTTCCAGAACCTTTTTGCTTTAAAAGAAATAAATATACATTGAGGCAGGCCACTTAAAAATGATATGAAAATATTTCCCTGGGTAGCATTAAAAAAAAAGAAAATAGACAAAGAAACATTTAAACTATTTCTGCATTTCAAAAGACAGATATTAAACATATATACATAGTGGTAAGGTTCAGTGGTAACTTTCATCTTAGTAAACCTATGAGAGTTAGAGGAGCTATAGACACGTCCCCTGAACTCCAGCTTCTGACCTTATCCACTTGGTAATAAGAATGTGAAAATTCATTTCCTCGCTTTACCATTGGCTCTATGCCCTGCTCTGGATTGCTTCACTAAAGGCCAGTTCCCACACCTTAGGAACAGGCGGCATGATGCACCCCGAAGCAGCTCCATGCCCATCTCCTTGTGACAGTCATTGGGGGAAATGAAATACAGGCAAATAAATATGCCCATTATAAGCCATCATTTATCTTGCAAAAACATTGAAAATGAAACAATCACAGGTGTTTGAAAAGACAATATAAAGCATAGTTCCTAAAACATTAACTACTGATTGCAATGCTAATCTGATGCCGAACAATAATTTTCTGGTAGCGAGAATTTAATTTCTTAAAATAAAAATTTGTCTAATAACTAACCAGAAAAAAAAAGCCCCAAACTTTTAAGATGAATAAAAAGTGTTTTCCCTTTTAGCGCCCTTTTGTGCTGATTATTATTTAATATTTTAACTGATCACAGTTTAATGGTATTTATTTTCAATAAAGTTACAAGTTTTTTTTTCCACCTTCACTTCCCGGTAGAGTCTTTTGTTATGAGAGTTAACCGTTTTCCATCAAGATAAGGTCAAAAAACGCACTTAAAACTGTTAACAAAGGGAGAAAAGGAAGGATTGAAAATAACATTTTTTTCTACTTCATTTGGCTTCTTTAGTAAAAGAGGGGGGAAAACTGTCCAAGTCAAACTGGTATTTTCTGTAATAAATTACAGAAGAAGAGGGTGTGGGACCTTATATATGATTTGATAAACAAATGAGCTAGTGAAGACAAAGTCAGCCTAGAGTGGAGATATTCTCTGTATGCATATGGGTATTTGTGTGCTAAGAATCACAGTCTATGCATACACCATTAAGTTCCCAGATTATTTTCTTTATGTTAAAAAACAAAAGCTATTAGAGGAACAAAGTTTAACTGCTGCTGTCAGCACAAATAATTCCTCATAATTAAGTTATTAAAACCGAAGGCAGAGAACTGTACAGGGGTGTCTGAAGATGCATATTTCCCTAGTTCTCTTCGAAGTGCCACTTTCCTTCTGTTGGACAACTCTGGAAATATATTTAACCTCCACATTTCCTCTGAGCTCTTTCACAATGGGCCCGCCTGATAAAATGAAGCAATCAGTCACTCACTATCGATTTTTCTTTTTCTTCCCTCCTCAACCTCCCCCAGAAACACTGCCTGAAAATGAAGTTTACTTTGTGGCTGGTAACAAAAACCAATGCTTCACTTTCATTTTTGTATTCCAAACAGAATTCTTGCCTTGGATAAAGCGGGTAGACCATGCACATTTCCTGAAAGCAGAGAATTATTTATTTTGTATGAAGTCAATCGGTTTGCTTTGGTAAAAGGAGCAAATAAACGTTATACCAATGTAAGGAGGGGGGAATCTGAAGGTAATCAAAGTTCACAAACAGTAAGAATAACTAGAGGGGCAACACAAGAACATTAGAGATGGAGAGTGGCCAAAAGCTGGCTTCAACTCTCTCCAAGGAATAAAAACCAAACCAAACCAAACCAAACCAAACCAAACCAAACCAAACCAAACCCGGCAACTTCAAAATTAACGCTGGGAGAAAGAAAAACATATTTGTGAATTTGTTCATGTAAACTTCAATTTTCTTGCAGTGCAAATTTATGTGGTTAAGTTTTGCCTACATCAAAGAACGTGTGTATTTTTCCCTCTTTCCTGATGGGGATCCACATTAAATAAACACAGCAGCATGTGCCAACTCCAAGCATCAGGAGCTGTGTTTTGTGTTTCTCACGGTTTGGTAGATTTTTTTGTCTTTTTGGTAATTTATTTAGTTTTGCCAGGTATTTAACTCAGTGCTTGCCATCTCTCTCTCTCTCTCTCTCTCTCTCTCTCTCTCACGCACACACACACACACACACACACACACACACACATTCTCTTCTCACTCTCTCTATGAGACACTCCACTCCATTGCCTGGGTGCTAGCCTGTAAAGGTCAAAACATCATTACACCTGCTACCGTTTAAAGGATAGTCCAGTGCCTTAGTTGTTTTCCTTATTTTTTTTTTTCTTTTTAAGGGACGGGGAAATAATAATTAAAAAGAAAAGAACAATCAGAAGTTAGAGAGGGAACAAGGGGACCGGGAAAGGGTCGCGGACCGAAGGGGAGGGGGAGCCCCGCGCTCTGCCCCTCCCCCCCCGCTCGAGTTCACTGGACGGGTGTCTGTACCCCGTGGTGTGGTGGCGTGTCCCTACTCCCCCCGTACACATCCTCGGCGCCCGGCAGAGTCCCTCCGGGAGGGGTCATCCTTTTCTCTTTCTGTCTCCTGTTACAAAACCAAACTCTCACCACCTCCTTCTCCAGCTGTAAGCTGTCCGCGAGGGAGGTGATCTCCTGGGCCGAGGGCTTGGGGCATTTGAGGAAATGGCTCTCCAGAGCCCCCTTGACGCTCACCTCGATGGAGGTCCGCTTTTTCCTCTTGCGCCCCTGCGCTGCGATCTTGTCTATGCTCGTGGGGCTGCCCGAGGACGAGTCCGCCTCCTCCAACCACTTGTTCAACAAAGGCTTCAGCTTGCACATGTTCTTGAAGCTCAGCTGCAGGGCCTCAAACCTGCAGATGGTGGTCTGCGAGAACACGTTGCCGTACAGGGTGCCCAGCGCCAGCCCCACGTCCGCTTGGGTAAATCCCAGTTTGATCCGCCGCTGCTTGAACTGCTTGGCAAACTGCTCCAGGTCGTCCGAGGTCGGCGTGTCCTCATCCGAGTGCGGGTCGTGGTGCGCGCCGGCGTGGCCGGGCGGGCCCTGCGGGGGCGGCGGGGGCGGCGGCTGCTGGTGCGGGTGCGAGTGCGGGTGCGGGTGGTGATCAGCGTGGTGCGGCTCGTCGTGCGCGTCCCGCAGGCCGTGGTGGTGCAGCCCGGCCGGCTGCCCGCCGGCGCCCAGCATACCGTTCACCGTGAAGCTGGGCTGCGAGTAGAGCAAGCCGCCGTTGGACGCTCCCATGGAGGGCGGGAGGTGCGCCGCAGCCGCCGCGCTCCGCCATGCCCCGGGCCCCGGGTGGTGGTTGGCAGCGTGGTGCACCAGATGCGGCGGCCGCTGCTGCTGCTGCTGCTGTTGCTGCTGCTGCTGCTGCTGCTGCTGCTGTTGCTGCTGCTGCAGGGCGCCCGGCCCGTGCAGCTCGTCGCCGCGGCCGCCCTGCTGTACCACCACCGAGGGCTTGATGTCCGGCTGGCCCAAGGGGCTGGTGGACCACGGGGAGCCGTCGCCGCCGCCCCCGCCGCCACCCCCGCCCCCGCCGCCGCCGCCACCGCCCCCGCCGCCGCCGCCGTGGGACAGCGCGGTGATCCACTGGTGAGCGTGGCTGAGCGGGTGCCCGTTGCTCTGCAGCGCGCCGTAGTCGCCCTGCACCAGGCTCTGCGCCTCGCGGTAGCCCCCCGCGCCCTGCTGCATGCCGCCCGGCGGCTCGGCGTGCACGATGGAGGCGCTGGAGGTGAGCAGGCTGTAGTGGTTAGACGCTGCGGTCGCCATGACTCTCGGAGCCGGACTGAGAGCTCTGGTTAAAGGAGCCGCGCATTTGACAGTTACTTTTTCGCCTCGGGCTCCTCTCCTAGCTCGCTCTCTGTCTCTCTCCTCTCTCCCCAGCGGGCAGCTCCGACGCCCGCTCCGACGCCTTCTGTTGCTGCTCCTGCTATTACTGCTGCCGCCGCCGCCGCCGCCGCCTCCCGCCCGCCCTCGCTCTCTTTCTCCTCCTCTCCCTCCTTGCTCTCTCTCACTCTCTGACTAGCTCCGCGCTCCCCCCCTCTCCCTGCTCTCTCCAGCTCTCTCCCGCTCTCTTGGCAGCGCCAGCTCGCAGCGGCACGCGCCTGGGCCCCGCCCCCTCCGCCCCCTCCCATTGGCTCCGCGCCCTTTGATTTACGTGGATACCGCTAGCAACCTCCCAGGCCGGCGCCACTGATTGGCGCAGAGCTGTCCCCTCCTCCTCCCCCCCCGGGCGCGGAGTCCTCTTAGCCCTCCTCCGGTCCCCCCTTTCCACCCAATTCAGAATCTCAGAGTTCTCACCTCCCCTTCTCCCCCACCCCCGGCCTCCTCCGCCCCTAGGATGGGCCCGCCCCCCATCTGTCTCCCAAGCAGACGCGCCGGGCGGTCCCGGTGGAGGAGGGGGGCGCCCCAGCCATCTATCGACCACAGACACTTGCAAGACTTGGGTGGCGGAGGGGAGGGGGATGTCAGTCCACCTACTCCTCCCAATAGGGCGGGAGAGGGGGGTGAAGAAGGAAGAAGAGAAAGGCTGAGTCCCAACAAGCCATGGGGAGTCCGATTTTTATTCACCTTGGGACACACACACACACACACACACACACACACAAACACACACACGCCAACGTCTCATATCTAGAGCCAGAAGTCAGACTAGACCCCCTGTTGAAGTCTCCTTTCCCCCACAGTTAGAATTTCAGTGCCCATGAGCTTCTTGCTCCAGGGTGTGCGGACACTTTTGCCCCAATAAAGGTCCTCTTCTTCCCCTCCACCCCGCCGCTAGCGTAGGATGTCTTCCTTTTAGGTTCCAGGCCTAATTGTCTTCCAGCCCCTCGGGATGAGGACCCCACGAGAGGCAGGCTCAGCCCGTGCCTCGGCTTGTAAGAGACTCCTGTCCAGGAGCGGAGTTGCCTGCTCTGACAGCGCAGCGGTCTGGACTGAAAACAAAACTCTGAAAGTCTCTGACACATTCAAACACTGGGGCGCGCGCACAGTTTTTGGTTTAGGAAACCAGGACCCTGAGCCGGTAGACCTTTGCCCTGTACCAGGCTACAGGAGCGCCTGGCAAGGGGTGTTCGGCCTCCGGGTGCGGGGGAGGCACCAAGGGCGGCTCCAGGAAGCGGAACCGCGGGGACTGCGTGAGCGCTTCCTCGTGCTCCTGGAGCTTTTGGATGCAACTTTTCCGTTAGCTGCTTCGAAAGGGAGGAAGAGCGTGTGAAGAAAAATGGGCAGTACTAGGGGAACCTTCCTGATCCTAAACTTCGGCGGACGCCAGCTGGTGGGTTGGTCTAACTCAGCTCCCAGGCGCTCACTGGCGAAGCTCCGTGCTTAGCCTTCAGCCGTGAACTCCAGAGCGAGACTGCGGGACCCTGCCCTGGCTGCACAGCTCTTCCCAGCGCGAGCGCGTCGCGCCGTCAGTGCCGTAGCCGCCGGGAGCAGGTGCCTGCCGCGGGTTTCGGAGCCTGCTAGCCGGGTAGCAGAGACCCGGGCGCGGACCCGTGCTGGAGCAGCGGAACCACCGCGCAGGCCCGAGTGTACCGGACGGATACTGCAAAACGAATCAGAAGTTGCTGCCGGGAAGGGAAACAAACAAACAAACAAAAAACCACAGGGAAAGTGAATTGCGTCCCCACCTCTCACCCTCGGCCTCGCGCGTTGTAGCCCTAGCGCTGGCGCTGCCGGTGGTCGTGGGTTTGTTAGGGAAGCCAAATCAACGCTCAAGGGGAGCACTTTGGGGCCTCCGAGCATCTTAATCTAGACAGCAAAGTGGAACGGGCCAGAGAATTCATCACGACTAACGAGGAGCGGAGGCCTTTGGGGAGTGGCTGAGCTGTTTATAAATCACCACGTTGAGCACCCGCCCGGGCAAGGCGCTTTGGCTGAGAATTTCCACGTGCCCTCTGTTTACGAGCGTGTGTGTGGAAGAGAGAGAAATCGTTAGGGGAGGGGCGAGCCCACAGGCCGCCAACGGAACGGACCTGCATCCCCCCACGCGCGCACCCGCGCGGCGAGGCGAGGACACACACCTTGTGGCGCTGGGTTCCCGCGCAAGCGCGGAGCCACTCCGGCCGCTCGCCTGGGGGCTGCTAGGAATCCCGTAACTTTGCCGGGCTACGAAAAAATGAAAAAGTCCAAGCCCCGGAGCGCGCAGACTCTGCGGCTGGCGCCCGCGGCTTTTCCACTGAGAGTAAAGGGGATGGGCGGAGGGCAGGACCGCCTCCCTCCGCAGCAGTTCCGAGTCCCCAGCGCTGGGCGCTTGGCTCTCCCGGGGCTTTGGGAGCGCAAAGGCCGCTCGCCAGCCGCGTCCCGCCCGGCCCGCCGCGCCTCTTCTCACCCCCTGCCCCCCGGCTGCCCTCCTTCCCCGCCTCTCGGCTGGGAGAACTCAGAGCTCCCACAGATGGAAGGATCCAGCCTCCGGGAAGGGCCGCGTCCGGGCGCTGAACAAGCTCACCCCCCTCCCCCTTCCGGGGCAGGTGTCTGCTTTTCTCTGGATTTGATTTCTCATTTCTCAAGGGACAAGGCCCTTTGCAGCCGGTGGGGTGAAACACTCGAGGGAAGAAAAAGGTTTCCAATCTCCGAGGGAACCGAGGCGGCCTGACTCAGAGACACTTTAAAAGTCCCCCTCCCTCCTCTCCTTCTGCCTCCCTTTCCCCAGTCTCGGGCTTTGGGCGCTGGGGTGTTGGGTAGGGGAGCAAGAATAGGCTGCACGTGTACATCCCAACTTCCTGTCTGCAATGGGACTTCACTGGCGATTACTGCTCGGAGATCCATGCCACGCTGACGTCCCGGGTCTCCACTCCACCCCCACCCCCGCCTCATTTCGCTGGCAGGCGACGGAGCCGAAACGTTCCCAACAGGGTAAGCCGGGTGGTTCTACCGGATTAATACACCCAGTAAATCCCGGGGAGTACACAAAGCAATGCTCTACTCCTGGGCCTCAGCCTCTGCATCCCACCCCCACCCCCGGAGCCGGGCCAATCGCCGGGCCGGCTGGGCTGGGCTGGGCGCGCACAGTGGCTCTGGGTACCACCCCCCCATCCCCCGCGCCACTCCCGCCTCCCCGGCTGTCGCCGGAGGCCCGGTTGGCGCGAACGCCGGGTCCTGAGTAGCCTCGGCTTCCAGTCTGCCTTCCGGCGCTGCCCCTCCCCGGGGCTCCGGGAACCTGGGCTCTCTGAGGTTTCAGCCCCAGATGGGGGCTTCTCGGTCCTCCCTTACCTTTCTCCCCCCATCGTGGGCGCCTTTCTTTGCGGCTGACCCCGCTGGAGCAGAGTCCGCACGTCTGCCTGCCTTTCTCCACCCTCATAAAAGCATGTTGAAGGTGTCTCGGAGGAACACCTCCAGGTTTCGATTCAGCTCATTCCCTTTCACTGTTCAAAGCAACTGTTCAAATACAGAGGCTGCTTACGTTGACGAGGAGAGGATTTCAAACAACCCTAAAATGCTTTGAACTGACAAGGTGTCTTGATATCTCCCTCACTCCAGTACAGCTCCCCGAGATCATTGGCTAGGACAAAGGCTGAGCAGGCGGTTCACGCGGGCCTCGCAGCCTCCGGGGCTGACTGAGGGGTCCCCTGGGCCCCCTCCTCGAGAACAAGCTCCAGGCGCCCTGAGAGGAGATCCTGGCAACCGCGTCAGCCCATCCCCTTCCCCTAGGTCCCAGCAAGGGCTCTACTGAGTCGGTATCCTGACCTGGACGAGTCTAAGGAATTGGTGAGGACTCCCTCCTGCACTGCCTGGAGAGAAACGACTCAGCGAATCCGAACTAAACCCCAAAGACCGATATTTATCCCCACATTGTCACACTTCTCGAAAGAGCGAGCCGGGCCTGGGTCTTGGTAGTGCCCAGCACCTTGACCTGAGGCCCCCAAAGTCTTCACCTGAGTAACAGTAATGGTATCAACCTATGCATTGTAACCTGAACTAATTTATTAACTTGGTTCATCTAGTAAACACACTCACACAGTATGTAAAATATCATTTATTGTATTTCTCTATACCAGGACTTGGCAGAAAAACCACCATAATCACTCCCATACATGGAGCTGAAAGGACACAGTTATTAAAATAGAGGTGAGACGGTATTCGTTTGATCTTCATTTATTTCTTATCGATGTAGTTTTATGATAACAGAAATCAGAAAACGAAGGAAATTTTCTTAGGAGGTGGCAGCTGGTTTAAACTTGGGTAAAATTGCCTACTGGGACTTCCTTTTTAATGTATCCACTTTGGAGGAGGATTCTGTGAATCCCTTCTCTTTCTCTTCCTTTTCCTCTCCTCCTCCTCTTCCTCCCTTGTCTCAGTCATTCATTCCTGTGCTTTCTGCTCTCCTGCTAGTTCCCAGAAGCTGTTTGAGCTTCGCACGTTTAATGGAACTTCTTTGCTAAGGGCCTACAGAATGTCAAAACTGAGGTTCCCACTTCAGAGCTGCAGCTTTAAACAGCCAATCCACACAAAGAGGCAGCTAGCTCCTTTAATGAAAACCTCCTTAAAGCTCGAAGAATTGCAGGCTTGGGGATGCATTTATAAGGAGCAAGGAACATGCATTTCCAAGTTGCCAGTTCTTGTGAGAGAAACAATAAACATTTACCTTAAAAAAAGGACAGAAATTAATATCTTTAATTATGTAGGAGCACAATGTCTCCTCAATTAAAAAAATCTCACATAGATTTATATGTTACTATCTATACATACATTTTACAAGTTTCTAAATGTGCATCTGTCTCCATGTCATAAACGGTCTTGAAGAAGGAAAAGTTTTCTGAAAGTTGAAACTCCCATTCTTCATATTCTTGGCAACTCTGTGTTTGTCCATGCCTCACATACGGATGATTCTATTTTATCTTCACTACTGTGTAAACCAGTGAGATGTAATGTTCTAAGTTCAGTGTTTTGAAATGAAATTACTTGAATTCATGGATATTAACCTCTTTCTCCTTTTCTTCCAGTTCTGAATCTCATCATTAAAAATGACACCCCCTCTGTAGTCCACAAGTGAATATTTTATAGACAGGCATGGCTTAAAGACTTCTAAAACCACATCGCCCAGGCAGTCTCGCTGTTTCAGGGGTTACTTTGGGTAATTTACCAAAGGAAGCCTGCTAAATTTTGAGTGGTGAATTTGAGGCCTTACGGGGGAGAAAGCATAAAGGACACATTCCATCAGTGTGCGAGACAAATTCTATTTGGAGATAATACAGCTTGTTTATATTGAAATATCAGGAACAGAACACGAGGGGATTGGTGGCTCCTAGTTCCCTTTCTGAAATTTCGTTTTCAAAGGACTATCAGTTAAATGACTTCCTAACAGTGGAGCCTGAAGGTGTTTCCCACCCCCATCCCTTGCCCTAAAGCAGGTGGATGGCCACCAGGAGGAAATGACAACTCTTTGATACATAAAAGTGATTTCAACAGAAACCACCTCAGCTCTGAAGCTTTTGGAGATGTACTGAGATGAAGTCCTTGCCACCATCCCTTCCCTTTCTTATGCTCTGGGACAATCTGAGAAGCGGAAGACAAGGGGCAAGAGCACTCCCACACACTTGCGCACAGGCGCGGGGAGAGGGCGTATTTCACGAGGACTCTGTCCAAGGTCTAGGGCTGGGTTTCCATCGCTGGGGGAAACAAAGATGCATTTAGTTGAGGTCGGACTTCATTTTTCTTATTCTGGTTCAACAGAGCACGAATGCAAATCCCTGCTAAAGTGTTAAGAGTGCCCTTAATAGTCTCTTGCTAGTGTCCGGGTGCACGGAGCGAAGTTTTTCTTGTGTACAGTTGACCACAGCGGTAATAGCTGTGGGCCGGGACCTTCTTCTAGGTCTCTGAGATTCAAAGCTGTCATTCTGGGCACTTTTGGACTTAATGAAGTTAGAGAGGACTATTTTTTAAAAGGCAGGTTTCCAGAATGTGGGTCCTGGGAACGTAGAGGCTGGCATTGTCTGGAAGAAGACTCAGAAAAAGGGAGCCTTAGTCAGGTTGGAGCAATGAGACCAGCTCACCCCTCTAGTCTTTCCTGCGAGGTTTCGGTGGTAATCTAGGGCAGCCGGGTCCCAGCATTAAATGCAAAAATAGGAAAACAGGACACGGTAGAGTCACAGGCCTTGATCATATTACGCCCTAGGTTAGAGGGAGAGAATAATGAATAGGCGCGGAAGGGAACGGAATGAGCCTTGTGAGAGTGAAAGAAAGTCAGAGATCAAGCCTAGGACCGTGGTTTAGGATGCTTACTTATATTTATGTGAATGTGCAGGGGATGGGGGGAGTAGTCTCCTTCGTGCATTATACTAACCTTTTTTTTTTTTTTTTTTTTTTTTAACCCTGAAAAAAGCTGGAGTTTCTGCTACTCAGGGCCCGCCAACCACCCACACAATCCCTCGGAGAAGTCCGCGGTGGGAGCCCGCGTGCTCCGCCGGGAGGCTGCGTTTCCCGGCCCGGGCCTGCGTGGGGCATCAGCCCGGGTGGGGAGAACGGGGGGCGGCGTCCGGGCGCCCCGGCCTGACCTCCGGGGGGACTGCTGGGGAACGCCGCGGGCTGGAAGGGGGCGTTCCCTGCCACCGAGCCACTGAGCTCCTAGGCAGGTTCTGGCTGCGATCCGGGGGAGGAAGGAGAGGGCGAGAAGCGGGAGGCCGGGCCATTGTCCAGGGAGGGCGCATTTTTGTCCGGATGCTGCCGGTTGCTATAGCGAGAAGGGAAATCCAAACAGAAGGGCTCAGTTCGCCTCCCTCGGGCCTGGGAGCAGCGTTCCCTCCTCTTAGCCAAAATAAAAGTGCCGCCCGGGGCCTGGCACCCCTTCCCCGGAGAGCTAACTGCGGGCTCCCGAAGAGGGGCCCAGAGGATCCAGGCACAGAAAGACGGGAGGGGGTATCCAGCCCAGCAGGGAACAGCCGCGCAGGTTACTACTGGAGCGGGCGGAATGCACCAGTCTCTCCCTCTCTCCCATCTCTTCTCTCTCTCTCTCTCCCTCTCTCTTCCCCCCTCGCTCCCTCTCTCTCGCCCCCTCTCCTCTTTCCCTGCCACATTTTACCTAGGAAAAATCTCACAACCTTCTCAAACTCGGGAGATATTCCGATGGGTAGAACCCCCTCTTTGCCGGGACTGATGGCAGCATCTCCGCGCTGGAAGCGCCGTCGGAGGAGAAAGACCTGCGCGCGGCGCCGACGCTGTACCTTGTACCGGGAGGGAGTGATGACACCAGAGGCAGAATGACCTGTTGTTATAAGTTTAAAAATCATTCAAAGGGAAATTTGACTAGAAAGGAGTATAGATGCAAATTTCTCACATTTAAAAGACTCTTATTTTGCAGTAGTGTTTTCTTTCTTTCTTTCTTTCTAAATCTTACTATTCAACTTTGAAAACAGTGTGTGAAGGGGTTACAATAAAGGCTCTTTACGGCATATAATTTCTCCAACCACATAGCTCAGAAGAGCTAGAGGAAAACAGCACTATTTAGTTAATTGTGAGCTGTTAGCTTTAGAAAATTTGGAGTTGGTATTTTTTAAAAGGGGGAATATTCGTTTACTCTAGGACAGGTAAAAAGTAAGATTTTATTTGTGGGGACAAGTTATCTACACCAGAAGGGAATCAGATAGTAAAAACTTAAAAAAATTAATTCTCTTACTCTCTTGTGACTTTTAAATCCCCCCCCCCCACTTTCTCCCCCTTTCTCTCTCTTTCTGTGTCTCTCTTCTCTCTGTGTCTGTCTCTTGCCTAGAAGCTGCCTGAAAAACTAGAGAGAAAACTTTTAGTTGGCTGGAGGAAGCCATTTGAAAAGCATGGCAAGAGAGTTTCTCTCCCTCCTCCATTTAAACTATATCCTTTCCTTCCAAGTGACAAGTCTTTAAAAAAAAAAAAGTTGACACAACTTTGTAAGAAGTTCCTTAATTCATAATAATATTCACATTTTTAAAAATGCTTGAAAGAAATCACGTTAATGAAGAGAACATTTGTAGTAATTTGGTGATAATTATCAGAATCGCCACATATTCGCAGAGGCTTGAACAATTCGTGTTCAGAGAAAAGCAAAACACATTATTTTAATAGTCTGATATGCAAACTATGGACCGTTCAATTACGTGGCTTAATAATGCATACATGATGTGATCTTGTTATTAGGATGGGAAGGTCTGTGGTGAGTCACTCCTAAGACCAAGTGTGCTCTCACATCTAGTAAAATCCATTGCCATGGATCAGGGGCACCTGCCAAACTGCATTTAAGAGAATAAAAATTAATGACTGAGAATTTGAGTGTTAAATTAACATTAATTATATGACCTCCACGCTGGAAAGATTAAATTTCTTATGCCCTAATTAGATAAAGTCTCCTCATACATCAAACAATTTCCATTTTCATTTCCAGGTTCCAGGGATACAATGCAAGGTGGGGAGAGGCAGTAGTGGAAGGTTTTCCTTCTCTGAGGTCAACCTTTGAGGTGTCCAGCCACCATCTACACTGTTTTCCTTTCCTTCTTCCGTTGGCTTCATCAGGAAGAGCCATCGGGTTGGAGGTCATACCGTAGAGAATGAAGTCGTTCTCCACCTGGTACAGACAGTGGTAGATGGAGAGGAGGGAGCTTGATGGGCGGTCCCCAAGTAGACCTGGAGCACCAGAGGTACCCGTTGCAACTGTCCGGGAGAAGGCTGGGCCACCAGTCAGTGTCTCAGGCAGGGAAAACTAGGCGGGAAGATCCCTGCAGGCACGCGGAAGGAAGGAAAGTCCTGTCAAAACGTACCACGAACGCCTTTGAGAAAAAACGTCTAAGCTAGAATTTTGCAGGGATGCAAGTGATCCTCGATGTTGTGTTTGCAAAAGAAAAAAGGTTTTCTTAGGTGGGGAACAACCAAAGGCCAAGACAAGGGCACTCATTTCCTTCGTGAAGAGGTCTGATAAGAGGTTTGTCTGCCCTCTCCCCAGCAGTGCCCCGACGTTTTGAAATCTCAGACCTTGTTGGCCACAGGCGTCCACGCCTTCAAGGCCAGTCTAGCCTCAGTCTGACCCTGTCTGGGGCAACACAGGGCGGGGCGACGGCCACAGGGCGGGGAGGAGGACCAGGTGTGTGTGTGTGTGTGTGTGTGTGGGTCTCCGTACTTGGAAACCTGCTGCTGATGAAGGGTGGCAGGGTTAGGGCGAGCAGTACCCGCACCGCCCCTCAACCCCAGGACAGATGGTCAGGGGTGGCGCGCGCGTCCGTTCTCCCGGTTCCTAAGACGTGATTTGGGGATCCCAGGGCTCCGAAGAAAGCTGCCATGTGCATATGGCTTAGAAACAATGCACGGGACTTAAGTTCCTGGGATTAGGATTTGGAGTGTCCTCTTGGATATTCCGAGTGGCCCCAGACCTCTCACGTTGCCTCCTCCCCCCATCCTTCTCCCCTCACCTTCCCCGGGGGCAGTAAAGAACGCCGGGACCTTGCGGACAGCTGCCCCGAGCGCCAGGCGGGACGAGCCGAGCAAGATTAAAACCTCAAGGCGGCGGATGCTAAGTCACTCAGAATAGAGTTTTCACGTGTCAGTGTTTCCATTCAGCCACTTTCAGGCTTCTGGGGAAAGGGCAGGCGTGCGGGAGTGCGAGTCTACACGGTCGTCAATGGTGTGTTACGTGGCAGGGGAAGGAGGTGTCGGCGCAGTTAGCAGATGCGGGCGGCGGGGGGCTCTGCCTGCGGGGTCCCCTTCCCGCGGGGCCGTCGGGACCGGGGGTGGGGGAGGGTGGCCACGGAGGGGGTGGGGAGGGGGCCCGCGGAGAGGGGCTTGTTCCCGGGCGGGGCGGGACGCTTCCCGAGGCTGCAGGCGGGGCCGCTCCCTCCCTCCCGCCGCCCGGCCGGCCGGCCCCCAGCGCGCCGCCCCAAGCTCGCTCAGACTCAGCAGTTACTTCACGAACCCCGAGCCCCCGGTGCAATCCAATCTCAGGGTTGTAATGGACCTGAAAGTTAAGCCACCGTTCCTCTGGGCCCCGGGGACTGCAGGGCGGGGAAGCCGGGAGGGGCGCCTGAACGGAGTCCCGCGAAGGCCGGGGGCTTCTGGAAAGTTTGGTCGAGTTTGAAATCGAGTGCGCGCGCGCTCCCCGTCCCCGGTCTCTCCCTCTCTGCTGTGCAAGGATGGGGTTCGGAGAGGAGGGCGTAAGGATCGGGGTGATCAACGTGAGGCGGCAGTGAAAACGGATGGAGGACGGTTCGTCCCGCCTCCCTGAGAAATACAGAAATCTCTCTCTTTTGGCAAAGGAACAGCTCTCCCGGCAGGTCCACAGAATTAGAGCGTCGCAGCTGTTGTGGTCAGAACTTCGCAGCCTCGATACTTGGGCAGAGAGGAGCCGCGGCTCGCTCACCGCAGCTCCCTCTTCCCCACTCCTCAGCGCTTTCAGTTTGAAGTGTGTTTCCCCTTCACACAGAGCACCCCTCCCCGCCACCTCCCGCCCCCAGCGTGCTTTTGCTGCAAATGGTTACTCCTTTTAGAAATTGGAAAATCGATACCAGTTTAGCCTCTTCCGTGAGATGATGCACTGTCTAACCTTACAGGGAGGGAAACGGCCGAAGGCATGACTCCAGCCCCTGGAGAATTTTACGCAGAAATTTACAATGAACTGTACTCAAGAGCGCTGCTGAAACACACTTTGGTTTACTAGCACTGCTATAAACCCAAGACACATCGCTCACATACTCTCTGTTTGGTTGTGGTTGCGGTTTGGTTAAACGATTGATTAGAAGCTTGCACGGTGGGTGTTTATTCTTCCAGTTTTCTTGAACCAAATCTTGGATGGCTTCCTGATAGTTTTCAGATGCCATTTGCGGCACAGACAGATTTCATATGCCTACTGCAGATTGTCTTCAAAGTTCTAGTTTAAAGAGCATTATGTAAGCCTCTTTCTATTTACATAAGAGCTTTAACTCAAACCTCTCAGAAAACCAGTTATTACCAACTGAAACCCATCCAGGGGAGCAGTATAACCGACCTGTATCTTTATGACACTCTCAAGAACAGCAGTAGTTCATTCTTCTTGAAAAAAGGAAAAAAGTAGATGTAACAAAGAATTGGAGTATTTTGCATTTTTATTCAGCTTGGCTTTATATAATTTGAGCATCATTCTTAAGCTTAATTCAGACAGTGGGGACCATTTATAGGATACACTTTTTCTCCATGTGGTCAGCATTTATCTAGGCCACAGAGCTGGCCGGGCCTCCGTCAAGTTTAATCCCAAACGTGAGAACAAGTTCTAATTGGTAGAATCAATTAAGTGCAAATTTAACTAAATTCTAAATTATTAAAAGGATTCATGAATACACCATCATGCTAAACAAAAGTCAAGCAATAATAAAATATATAGAATAAAATGTACATTTTCTTTTCCACTACCTTCACCTTCATCATGTTTCCCTTCCCTTAGGTAACCACTGCTGATAGTTTGAGTTCTTTCCTTTCTCTCTCTCTCTCTTTTTCCACCTACTTACTAAACTTTTGGGAGGATTTTTATTGTTATACATTGTTATAATTCCCTTTAGGAAGATGGGGCCTGGTGAGATAAGAAACTTAGTAATGAAGAGTTCAAGTTTGGGGCCCTCTAAAGAAGGAAAATATCTTGTCCCAAATGACGTGGGAAGCTAGCTTTGTGGTATTGCTCTCTCACTGTTGCTGCATTAGCTGGAAAAAACCAAAACAAAACAAAACGTCATTTAGGAACTAGCACTTTCATGTCAATAGAAAAGATCAACAAACGTTCTGGGAACATCTTTGTTTAACTATTAGAAGCTAGGAATATTTCAAGAAGGTTCTTAGAGTCTGAGGTTCTTTCTGGTGAGCATTTTCTATTTAAACAATCTCCCCTCGCCCTGCAGACCCAGGACAGATGCTGTTCTACAGCCATGTCTCCAACATGGAACTTGTCTTGTTAGGGGAAGGGACTAGATTCCCAAACATCCTCTCAGCAGATACCCTTTCAACACACAATTAAGTGTGTTGTGGGTAACGTTATTACCAAGAGAAACTGTGAATCAGATAGGCTGTGTCTCGAATGTCCTGTCATCTGCCACCCTTTTCACTTTGCCCCATCACCCTGATCACACAGTTCCAGGTCTGCCCTTTGTGATATTTTAGCCTGTTTAGACTCTTTCCTCGGAGGGACTCCTCACTTGTTGCCTTCCCTGTCATCATCCATCTGACAAGGTAATCAATGTCAAGGTGTGAAAAGCTGATACATGCTAAGAGGTATTTACATGTTTTTCCAAAGCAGCTTGGAGGGTCCATGTTATAGGCCCCAAACAATGAATCTCAGTAGTGGAATTGGAATTTAAGGCTGTGGTTGGCAGATGGGGAAGATATTTTAGGCAAGAGGAATTTGCAGCATTCCTAAAATATAGCCACATGGCCATGAGTCACCTTCTTTGTCCTCTCTTTAAAGACCAGCTCTACCTCTGTGATCTACCCAGATATGAAATTTCTACTGGAAAACAGTGCCATTGTAGAATTATTTATTAGTAATTGGGCAGTGTTGGAACTATTTTAATGGGATTGCTGTTGTAGTGAAGAATTTGCTTTTAGTAACAGGTTCCATGGGACCAACCCCATGATCTGGGGAGAATGACCTATGTTTGGCCAATGAAAGTATTTGCACCCTATGGTGATTGGTTCAGGAAAGGCACATGACCGGAGCAGGCCAATTAGGGTCAATGAACATCAGCCTCATAATTTTGGCTAAAATGGTGAGGAAGAAGAAGAAAAAAGTTAAATCTCTGATTACCCTATATGCTAAGGTATAAGTTTTCATCCTCTAGGAGCTCTGTTGTGAAAAGGAGATACTTGAATGAAACCAATACAGAGAAAAGCAAACGACAGAGTAACATAAGATGATATAATCAAGCCCTTGGATTCAGCTATGCCTAAAGTCTACCCTTGGATTCTTTTGTTACATAAGCCAAGAAATCACTCTTTTTTTCCGCTGAAGTTAGTTTGAGTTTCTGTCGCTTGAAATTGAAACAGCCATGACTCTTTCATGATTCTCATGCTCTTAAGGGCAGAGGGTTAAGTTAATCATACATCTCAGTTCATGGCACAGCATTATCGTTGGGTCATGCAAAGCCCTTCTCATATCTATCTTCCTCCCACCCTCCCTCCCTCCTTTCTTTCCTTCCTTCCTTCTTCCTTCCTTCCTTCCTTCCTTCCTTCCTTCCTTCCTTCCTTCCTTCCTTCCCTCCTTCTTCCCTTCTCCTTTATCCCCATACCTCACTCAGATTCCTGTCTTTCTCATAGGTCACCATTCTAATATGTTTGTATGTATTTTTCTTTTTTCTTTTTCTTTTTAAATCTCAAACTCCTAATTTATCCCTTCCCCACACTTTCTCTCTCAATTTGTCACCATAAGTTTATTTTCTATGTCTGTGAGTCTTTTTCTGATTTGTAAATAAGTTCATTTGTATCATATTTTGGAGTCCATATATAAGTGATATCATTTGATACTTGTCTTTCTCTTTCTGACTTAATTCACTTAGTATGATAATCTCTAGGTCCATCCATGTTGCTGCAAATGGCATTATTTCTAACTTTCTTTTTTATGGCTGGCTAATATTCCATTGTATATATGTCCATTGGACATTTAGGTTGCTTCCATATCTTGGCTATTATAAAAGTACTGCAATGAACAGTGGGGTGCGTGTATCTTTTCAAATTATAGTTTTCTCTGGATATATGCTCAGGAATGGGATTGCTGGATCTTATGGTAGTTCTATTTTTAGCTTTTTAAAGAAACTTCATACTGTTTTCCATAGTGGCTTCACCAGTTTACATTCCCACCAAGAATTCCACGTATTCTTGAAAATACGTGTTGTTTTTCTGAAGGAATTATTTTCAATTCATGTAAATGACATTGTGTTGAACATCTTGTTCTGTTTCTTGCATTTTCACTCAGTACTGTATATTTAATATTTATTTATGTTGCTATGTGTACGTCTAATCTATTGCTTATAATTGCTTCATAGTTCTCTCTCGTGTGTGTATCTGTCAAACTCCAGTAGGTAAAGAAGAAACCACACTAGGTATTTCAACAAATAATTTAACTTATGGGTTTGATTACACAGGTGTTGGAGAGCTGAAAATGCAAAAAGCGAAAACTAATGAATAATAGAGGTAATAATTGCAGCAAAAAGTAGGGCTGGGGGAGTAAATATGAAATATTGAGGCTACTAAAACTTTAGAGTTTGGACGAGGGGCCCCAGGGAGAGGGGATTCAGACCTCTGTAGAGAAAGTGCTGCTCAGCTAGTCTTAATACCTTGAGGTAAGAGGAATAGTCTTGAAGAGTTGAGACTCAAAGCTCAGGAGGCATTGGCAGCTGTTGCTGGTGCTTCCAAGGGAACCAGGGCTGATGAGGCTGCTCCAGAAGTGCCAAAAGAAGTTGGAGGTTGAGACAAACTGCTGTGGCCAGGGTAAAGTACCTTTGCTTGGATGATACCGACAGGAAGAATAAGCAAATAAAAAGGACCAATCCTCTCTGGGCTCTCCCTGTCTTCTGGTCTCTCTCTAGGCTCTCTTTTGACAGAATTTAATAAGGATCCAACTGACAAAGTAATCTAAAGAATCTCAGCCCTAGTTTTACAAAGTAAGATCTACAAGGGGGAAAATTGGAGTTAAAGGACAATGGTGTAATACTGTGTTCCTACACATATCAGAACTTTTATACAAGAACTTTATGCTTCTGCCTAGTAAGTTGCAACTATTCTTCACAAGATGCTCTAACCCTCTCATCACCTCCCCTCAACCTGCCCCCCGACAAAGGAGACCTAATTTTCCAACAGGTGTTGTTTCCATGTATGGGCCACTAATTACTCTTGTATTTCAGTTACAAAAACACTAAATTGCAAATTTAACTAACACCGACATTCCTTATAGAAAGTAGTAGGAAAATAGAAATAGAAATATATATATAAGCAAGGAAGATAAAAATATATAGCTGCTACTACTGTCCATGTTTCTACAACTGGTCACAAGGCTATGGTTGATATTTCTAACTTTCTTTTTCTGGTACCCATTCCATGTTTCTTTGGCTTTCAGCTGGTACTTCAGCTAGTTCTGTACCTGGCCAAAGGACCCATACTTTCATTTATGAAAGATTTTAATCCTCAGTGGTTCTGTCATTTTTTTTTTTTTTTATTACTTTGGTTTTCCATTAATTTTCATTCTTGGAAATGTAAGTTCTAAGAGGCATCCCAATGAATCTCCTGTTTTCACTACCTGCATTTTGTGGCAGCAGGATCAGTCAGGATCAGTCAACCTAGTCGTTAGAGCAATCCCCTTCTTTGCCTATTGGCTCAATGGCATAAGGAACCAAGAAACGGACAAGTTGACAGTGTCAACTTTCAGTTCAATGGAATAATTGTTATGTCTATTGGTATAAACATTCTTCCTGTGGGAACTAAGACCTCTAAACCAGCAGAGCACAAAGTTGTGAGTGTGGAAAGCAAACCTTCTGCAGTCCTACCTGCAATGGAGGCCATTTGGTGAGCAGGTGTCTTCACACTCTGTGCTCATTCTATAGGTCTAGCCACAAACCTCTTCCCTAGTCGTTCTTGGCATCGATAGTCCTACCTTGTCCTTAACTGTCAAACCAAACTATTAGTCACTGCGTGTAAGTCAGATGCATATCTCTGGCCATATCCAGTCCTGACAAAGGCGGCAAATATACTGCTCTAATTTCTGCCCATTAGGTGGATTTCCCTTCACCACGATCTTTCAGGGACAGTCCTGATTGGGGCTATAATGTGAAAGGTGTCTGCTTCTGACCACTGGGTGGTGCCCACTCATTTAATCAGAAAGATTGATTTAATCTTTCTGATTAAATCAAAATAACTGATTAGGAGCCCTAATTACATCAGCAAAACCCCTTTCCCTTTGCCACACAAAATAATGTAATCGTGGAACTGCCATCCCACCATATTCGCTGATCCCACCCATAGACAAGGGGAGAGAATTGTACAATAGTATGGATCAGTGGGAGTCATCCTACATACTATCATGCTATTAAAAAAAAGTTTTCACTCAGCATTGTCTTAAGTATCCATCTGTGCTCTTATGTTTACACCTTTTGTGCTGCTTCTAATTGCTGTATGGCTCCTCATGTGTCCTCAGGTTTTACTTTTCTACTCTCCCAGTTATGGATAGCTTCTAACTCTTTGCCACTACAAATAACGCTACACTGACCAGCTTATTATTGATACATGTTTCCAATGGACTTTTGTGAGAGTTTCCTATATCTATCTATCTATCTGTCTATCTATCTATCTATCTATCTATCTATCTATCTATCTATCTATCATCTATCTATCTATATCTCTCTCTCTATATCTGTATCTATCTATCTATCTATCTATCTATCTATCTATCTATCTATCCGCACACACACACACACATACATATTTTTCTCATAATCCAGACATCCAGGGGGAAATTTCTGCATCACAAGTTATTTAAATACTTAATGTGACTGAATACTGTGTCAGATTGTTTTCCCAGATGGCTACACCAGTCTACATTACACCAGCAGTCTATGATGATTCCTCTATCCCAGGGAGATCATGTGATATATTGTCCAAATGGAGACACTTTTGACAATGAAAGCAGATATTAATAATTATGATGGACAATAAATGTAAACTAGGACTGTTTCAGACAAATTGCTCTATTCCAACATCCAGGCCAACTCGATGTTATCCAGCTTTCCTATTTCTGCCAATCTATATATATGAAGGTGTATCTCCCTTTTATTTTATTTTGTTTTTCTCTGATTATGTTTAAGAATATTTTTCATGCTTGGGTTTTCTTTTCTGTAAATTACCCATTTATATCCATTGTCTATCTTTCTTTGGTTGGGATTGCTACAGGAATTCCTTGTACATTCTAGATATTAGTAATTATTAGTTATAGACATTGTTGACATCTTCACCCTTTCTGCTTCCTGCCTATTAACTTGATCCAAAGTGTTCTTCACCAAACAAAAATCTTTAATTTTAATGTAATCATATGCATCAGCAAGGTGGCTACAGAGATATACCATTCAACTCCCTCTTCAAGGAGAGAAATTTTACCCCAGCTGCTGGGGGTGCTATTAGTAGACATACTTTAGTTCTCAGCCACTAATGGCCTCAAATGGATTCTCAATTCTATTCCATTGGCATTTATGTCTATCCCTATGTCAGTACCACACTGTTTTGATTACTGTCGTTTTGTAGTAAGTTTTGAAATTGAGATGTGTGATTGCTGCAATTTTGTTCTTCTTTTGTGAGATTGTTTTGGGTATTCTGTGTTCCTTGCAATTCCAAGTGCATTTTAGAATCAACTTCACCATTTCTGAAAAAAAGGCAGTTGAAATTTTAACAGGGATTGCATTGATTTGCAGATCAGTTTGGAGAATGTTGCCATTTTAACAATATTAAGTCTTCTAAATCATAAATATGGTGTATCTTTTCATTTATTTAGATCTTCTGTAAGTTCTTTTAACAATGTTTTGTAGTTTTAGTGAACACATCTTGTACTTTGGTTAAATGTATTTCTAAGTATTCTATTCTTTTTAGTGCTATTGTAAGTGAAATATTTTTCTTAATTTCATTTTTACATTATCATTGCTGGTGTAAAGGAATGCAATTGATTTTTATATATTGATCTTGTACAATCTTGTATACTGCAACTTTTTGAATTCATTTATTAGTTCCAATAATTCTGTTCTACATATAAGATCATATCACCTATGAACAGAGATAATTTTACTTCCTCCTTTTCAATATGGATGACTTTTATTTATTTTTCTTGCCTAATTCCCTTGGATAAGACTTCTAATACAATGTAAGTAGAAGTGGTGAGAGCATACATCCTTGTCATGTTTCTAATCTTGAGGGAAAGCTTTCGGTCTTTCAGCATTAAGTATGATGTTAGGTGTGGGTTTTTTACAGATGCCCTTTGTCAAATTGAGAAAGGTCCTTGTTTGTTCAGTGGTTTTATCATGAAAGGGTGATGGATTTTGTCAAATAACTTTTCTATGTCTATTGAGACAATCATGGGTTTTTTCCTACCTTTAATCTATTAATATGGTGCATTGATTGATTTTCATATGTTGAACCAACCTTGCACTCCTGGAATAAATCCCACTTAGTCATGGTGTACACTCATTTAATATGCTCCTGGATTGAGTTAACTAGTATTTGTTGAGGATTTTTACATCTATATTCATAAAGGATATGGGTCTGTAGTTTGCTTGTGATGCCTTTGTCTATCTTCAGTATCAGGGTAATACTGGCTTCATAGAATGAGTTAGGAAGTATTGCCTCCTATTCTATTTTTTGGAAGAGTTTGAGAAGGCTTGATGGTAATTCTTCAAATGTTTCGTAGAATTCATCAGTGAACTTTTTCATTGATTATTAAGATCACTTTGCATGGTATCAGCTTGAATGGTTATTTTTACATTCCTGCACTACTATGCAAAGTGAGGACTGCCCCTGTGTGTGTGTGTGTGTGTGTATTTTGTGGTACACAAGAGCAGACTCTACACAGGGCATATATCAGTTCTCAGTTTATAATTATGAGAAGAACTTCAGATCTTTTCTAATAACTGACCCAGTAAGATCTGCTCTTCAATAACCTTGCTAAGTTAAGTTCAGCTGGGCCGTCAGTCTTACTATGCTAGGCATTTGTACAATAACATAATTGCATAATAGGATGTCAAAATTCCAGTAGGTGGAACTAGTGGCTCTCTAAGGAAAATAAATCAATTTATTGTATAGATGTAGTTACCATGAAATCATCATTATTCAAACACTTGGTAGATTTTATGTTTTGGTTTTTATTTTATATATGTATTTAATTTAAACTTTGCTTTCATAACAATTTATACTTACATACACAACTTCCTGTGAGAATTTCCTTTTAAATGTCATGATAATTCTATCAAAATATTTAAAGGAGATGAATTTACCAAGATGTATAAATAAAATAATGAGAAAATAAATAAATATACACATGTGCTTTTAAGCTATTTTATGTGCTGAAGAAAGAATTTTGCAGGATAGATTCAGTAAATATTTCACCCTCAAAAATGAGAGTCTCTCTGGCTTTGTCTCACAGAATTCAGGAACATTCTAGCCGTATTTAGCCCAGGAGAGCAAGTAAATCTCATCTAATTCACACTGTGGATGGGGGGAACATAAGAGCAAGTATTCACTGAAATTGGAAGCAGGCATCACTGGCTACTCAGGACAGTGTATAATAAACGGCCATCCAGTAAAGGATGCATTGTTTACATTAGTGTTCATGAGCTGTGAGCCTGGCCTCCTTGGATGATGTGCTCGGCTCTTCCAGGAGAGCCCAAGGAAGTCTAGTTAAAAGCCAGAAAGGATGTATTTTCCCACTTCCTTCATGATTTTCTCAGAGTAATCAGTCAAGGCCAAATTGTCTGTTGTACACTGACTATTAAGTACGTAGCTCTATGTTTATGGAGTTAGCACACAATACGTATGGAAGTGGAACTCTTTGTTCTCTTCTTTCACTGGAAACACATGAGCAAAATCTAATCTTCTCTCAACTATCTTCTTCTACTTAAAAATTAAAAAAAAATTTAATTGACCAAGAAAACTCTTTTCTTCTATTTCATGTTAAATTATTTCAAACAAACACTGAGCTCTTATATATGCCAAGGGATGTAAAGGTGAATGAGACACTGTGTTAGGAGATGGGGATAGAAAACACAGCTCTGTGGTTCTCTCGATGAGCTCACAGACTGCTGAGGGAGGTAGGGAAATATTACAGTGTGGTCTGTGACATCTTCACTCATTTACTGACTAAATTTACCTACTCATTCTATGTAACATGCCCACACACCAGTGCTAAGCCTCTAAAGCAGTAATTCTCAACCTTGGTTCTCATTAGGAGAATCCCTTGGGAAACTTAAGAAAAATGTCTTGGTTCATCCTCAGAAATAATGGTTTAAGTTGTTTAATTTATTTATTTATTTATTTTTTTATATTTTATTTTTGGCTGTGTTGGGTCTTCGTTTCTCTGCGAGGGCTTTCTCCAGTTGCGGTGAGCGGGGTCCACTCTTCATCACGGTGCGCAGGCCTCTCACTATCGCGGCCTCTCTTGTTGCGGAGCACAGGCTCCAGACGCGCAGGCTCAGTAGTTGTGGCTCACGGGCCCAGTTGCTCCGTGGCATGTGGGATCTTCCCAGACCAGGGCTCGAACCCGTGTCCCCTGCATTGGCAGGCAGATTCTCAACCAC